>NC_142932.1:125931890-125934390 GCF_046866305.1 Octopus bimaculoides | reverse complement strand
TGTCTGTGTGTGTGTGTGCGTGTGTGTGGAAAGACTTGAAGATTATTACAGCCAAGAATTTTTCCGAAAATCAAATCCCACTTGAAAGGAACAAGATTTCATGATGTCGAAGAAATTACTGTTAATGCGACGAGGCAGTCGCTCGCAATCCTCGGAAAGGAAGTTCTAGGAACGCTTCTGTCGATGGAAATGGTGCTGGATAAAGCGTGTGGTTCCAGAAGGAGACTACTTCAAAGCAGATTCAATGCTGAATTGTAATGTGTTGTAGTTCCCTTTTTATATCACCAGATCCCGATACCTTTTAGTCAGACCTCGTATATATTTGTATATGTAGGGGAGACCGGGTCTAGCTGTTACACGGAGAAGTTGTTATAAGCCCATTGTTTCCAACTTTAAGAAATAGATGGCACTCGGGTCTATATCTCGTGATGGCCAACTCCATAGCATCATAACTGCGCATGTGCATTGCACTGGCGGGTTGTCACCAGGAAAGGTATGGCTCAAAAAACGATTTTTTACTCCGAAAGTGAAATTTTGCCACAAAGTTATCTCCTTCACTACTAAAGCACAAGTGGTGCTACTGAAGTAGTTTGTGGCTCATTAGGAAGTGTTGGACGTTGCCTTCGATACATGAGGGTGTGTCTTGGATGCCAGGCATTGCTAGTGCTGTGTATGAAGTAATCCCCAGAAATTCACGATCGGGGCTAATTGTTACAGTGTATCAACTTACCCCATACATCTAACAACTTACCCCTTCTATTTCAATTTATCACGCCATGCCTAGAAATAACAAAAGGAAGACTACAAGGGGGGGATACCCCTCCTGATGTCATGGAAAGAGCCGCCGATTGGAAATGCCTTGTCTGCTCAGATTGGTAATTTCAACTCCGTTCCAGGTGAAGAATGGGTGCAATGCAAGATCTGTAAAGACTGGGCACACACTGACTGTCCCGATGGACGACGGGACTTTCTCTGTGATCTGCGTGATCTGCGTGATCTGTGTGGTGACTACTAAATGGGGGACGATTCAGACTAGATGACACATATAACAATGGGGAAATTGGCTGATGGGGACTCTCAGTGTCACAGTTAGGATATGAGGTGGTGCAAAGCACACTTAATTAATTAAAATAATAGTTCCTAGATGCAAGAAGCACACACGCACACATACCAACGCATGTTTACATGTTTACTAACCAAATAGCTATATAATTATTTTTCTGGTCGCGGTTGCCGGAGTGGTTTAACATTTTCATCGCAGAATCTGATTGCCGTTGTCTTTGTCGACCAACTTAATGCGCTACGTGTCAATTCTCATATATTGTTCCTAGTTGTTTATTAGTTGGGATTTATAAAAAAAAAAGACGAAGACGAGTGTGTAAACAACAAATAGTTGTATTAGTTTAACGTTCGGGAAGTGAGAAAGTCTTTTACGTTTCGAGTCTACGCTCTTTGACAGAAAGGAACACAGAAATAATCAAGGAGAGAAAATAGAAAAGGTTTGGTGGCTAGCGATCTATCATGGCGAAAGCCGGACAGAGGGGTTACACAGGAGAGCTAGGGAGAAAGGGAGATAAAAAAAGGAATGGCGATCCTAAAACGAAGGTGCGCATGCGTATGTATGTGCGTGTGGATATTATTTGTTGTTATTTTGTTTTGTTTTTGTGGCAGGTGGCGATATTGGTATGACTGTTGCAGTTTAGTGGTGGTTTTCCTTCAGTTCTTAGAGGAGAATATGTCATCACGTCGCTTCACAAAAGGATGTCCATACAATATTTAAGTTTAAAAAAGCTATTAGTGTATCTCAGGCAACAGGATCGTGGTCCAGTACAGAGAGATGTAACAGGGCGACGCCGTAGTAAGATGGTGAGTGGGGGGGGGGGACAATGCAAAGAGTAGTAAAGCTGAGCTAGGAGGAAAGAACTACAAGACGTTTTATACTTTTAAACTTTCTAAACTTTTGAAACTTCAGAACCTTTGAATTTTGGGTTTTCTCAAACTGGGATTTCCAAAGACCTCCTCACAATTCACTGTCCATATTAATATATTTATTGCACGTTTCGCATCTTTTAATTTTCTTCGTGCATGCCATATATTCTCGCATAGAGAAGAACAACTCGTTCTAAATCTCTGAGCAAGATATTTACAGTAATAGTCGATGTAATCCACTTACCACCGCCCCCGAAATTGCTGGCCTTGTGCTAAAACTTTATATCAATACATACATACATATATATGCAGTGAGCGGAGCACCCCTTGTTCGGATAATTACTACTTCCAATGTGTTTCTAGCTATGAAACATGTGTAGCCTGGATTTTATCTACTTCCATTCCCTAATGTTTGATTTCTATTCGAATACACAACAACCCCTGCTGCTAACCGTAAGTTATAAAACAATTTTTTTCATCTTATTTGTGCTTCGATATGGGAAACACAACATTTTATGTCAATAAACCACTATTATCCTTGAAAGTTGTTTTTTTATAACTTCTACGAAAT
>NC_142932.1:125924390-125926890 GCF_046866305.1 Octopus bimaculoides | reverse complement strand
GCCGAGCCGCAAGCCCACCGACTTTCCACGATTGATTTTCGCTCCCGTCACCGCTTCGTAGTTTTTCAGCGTCTCACCGACCAGCTCGATGTGCTCGTGGCTAGACGCTATGACGGTGACGTCGTCCGCGTATGCCGACACGCACGTTCTGCACCCCAGTTCTCGCGGGATGCCCCTCAGTGCCGCCAGCTTCCGCAGTAGTGGCTTGAAAGTCAATACATTACAGAAGTGATGAGAGGAGGCATCCTTGACGGACCAAACGTGCAATCTGGAAAGGTCTTGATAGATGCCCATTGACGCGGATTACCGAACGGATGCCTCTGTACAAGGCAGCCATCCAGCCGCGGAAAACGGGACCGAAACCGGCTGCTATGAGGACAGCCTCCAAGTATCGATGGTCTACCCTATCGAAAGCTAGATCATCGATACTTGGAGGCTGTCTAGATAGATAGATAGATAGATAGATAGATAGATAGATAGATAGATAGATAGATACATACATACATACATACATACATACATACATACATACATACATACAATGAACGACTTTCTTTCTTCGAAATCACTACAATTCTTTCGACAATTGACACCTGATGAGATGTTGCGATACAATTTTGCATTTTGATTATAATTGTATTTACTTTTGATGATAATTGTCTTTTAATTGATCCGTGGGTTTAGTCTTGTCTGTAATCTGCTGAAAATGACACATCCTTCTGGGTATGCATTCTCACACTGAGTGAAATGACAACAGGTCATAACCAAGGACTTTATTGAGACAATCACCTGAGGAGACGAATTTTACACTTTCGATGGACGATAATGATTACAAAACATCTCACCGATCTACACAGGTGTAAAAATGTGTCGAAAGAATTGTAATGGTTTTAAAGGAAAAATTCCGTTCCTTCCATCTATCATTTATCTATTTATATAAACAGTACGGATACTATATAATTCTGTTGTGTATCCAGTAGCAGGAGCATTTCCACTGTTTAATGACGTCAGGTAGCCAATGGCTGTGGATGAGCTTTGCATAACATTCTTCAAGGTTTTTTACCAGAATCAGATTTAACTAGATAGATAGATAGATAGATAGATAGATAGATAGATAGATAGATAGATAGATAGATAGATAGATAGATAGATAGACAGACATCTGATAAACTTGTACGATATTTTGCATATTTTCGCATTTAAATTTTAATGACTTGAAATGTTGTGCTTTCTTAATTAGCTGTGTCCTTTTGTGTTTAGTGGAGCCCAGTTTCTCAAGAACTCTGTCGAGACAATTAGGTACAATTGCAATTCGCCAATAATTGCATATATAAATCTAAAGCTGTCGTTTTGATGGAAAAACTTTAGATTTCTCATTAGTTCGACACAGCTTTTGAAAATCTTTCCGTTTACCTTTTTCCTTATCTCAAGCATTAACATTTCCTGCGGAACTGGCATTCTTCTACTCTTTTTTCTTTCAGTTTCTGTCTGTTTATATTTGGTGTGTTTTGCTTAAATTTTGCCGAGTTTTAAGAGGAACATTCCATTAGTATTCGCTACTGATATGAGTAATTATATTTTACATATTTCCACAGTTTTTAATATATTTTTGGCAATCGGGAATGTCCTTCCTTTAGATTGCGTTGGATAATGTTTAGGTCCCGACACCATATCTCCGGATCGTGATGGCATTTTCGGACAACTACTTACGATTCTGTATCTCTTGCTGCCATTGGCTGGAGAACAGGGTTTACAAGTGGTGCAGTCACACTCCTTAAACTTGCAATGAAAACGCTTTGAAAATCTTCATTGCCAAAACAAACAGAGAAACATTTTTGGAATCATCTGAAACATTACTTTACCATTATTAGATTTACTTGAAGGCGTTGAGCTGGCAGAGTGGTTAGCACGCCGGGCGAAATGCTTAACGGTATTTCGTCTGTCTTTACCTTCTGAGTTCAAATTCAGTTGAGGGCAACTTTGCCTTTCATCTTTTCGAGAGTCGATAAATAAAGTACCAGTTATGCATTAGGTCGATGTAATCGACTTAATCCGTTTGCGTGTCCTTGTTTGTCCCCTCTATGTTTAGCCCCTTGTGGGCAATAAAGAATTAAGAAATGCTTAACGGTATTTCGTCTGTCTTTACGTTCTTGGTTCAAATTCTGCCGAGGGCAACTTTGCCTTTCATCCTTTCGGGATCGATAGATTAAGTACCAGTTGCGTATTGGGGTCGATTTAATCGACTGGCCCCCCTCCCCAAAAATTTCGGACCTTGTGCCAAGAGTAGAAAATATTATTAGATTTATCTGATTTCATTGATGTACGAATATTAACATTGATTATTATTATTATTATTATTGTTGTTGTTGTTGTCATTTTTACTTTAAAACTGCATCTTTGTTACAGTCACTTGCCGAGACACACCCATCGTCCTGGGGCGAGTGAAGGATATGATATATTACAGTATGACTGAAAGTTTGGAGAGGGGAAGTAGTGAAAT
>NC_142932.1:125901890-125919390 GCF_046866305.1 Octopus bimaculoides | reverse complement strand
TGTGTGTGTGTGTGTGTGTGTGTGTGTGTGTGTGTGTGTGTGAAGAAATAAATGAAGTAAAAAAAATGTAATCAGCTTCTTTTGTGCTTTTTATGTTACACACACACTCGCACGCGCGCACACACACACACACACATACACATACACACATAAATGACAAATAAATGGCAGAAAATGGAATGAACGACATTCTTTATATAAACACTGCAATACATATATACATATATACTCTTCTCTCGCTCTTTTACTTGCTTTCTCATATTGAGTTCTCGCAGTCATGTTGACGCTTGTCCGCTGTCCCTGGTTATAACCACTTTATGTACTTGGTGTCACCCAGACTACATTGATCGATACAACACAATCGGATGCACAACATCTCACCCATAAAGTATAATCGCAGGAAGGGCCAAAAATATCATCGTATTGAATAAGCACTACTGCCAAATCTGTCTGCGGTTTCCTTCAATTATTATTATCCTGAAGTAGTTCCAGCAGAAATATGCCCCAACCGTGAATGACACTAGTAGCCTCACCTGTGAAACTTGCTTTACTCAACACACTAACTGACATATACCCATTAGTCCCCAAAATTAGGTGTGTATGTAGTCGCCATATTTGATCGCTAAATCCACAAGCTTTTTCTATTCTCTCTGTTTATTTCTTCCTCGTGATCCTTTCTGTTGAAGAGCGTAGGTTCGAAATGTAAAAGACTTTCCCGAGCGTTAAACTAATACACCTCTTTGTTGTTTTTAGACCTCTCTCGTCTTTTGTTTTTCTGCAAATTTCAACTACATTTATATATATATATATATATATATATATATATATATATATATATACATATATTGGCCTGCTCCCCTAGCCAGCGTGATGACATCATTCGAAAGCTAAAATAATGCAAAGCGTATTGTGGTCAGCGACGTATAACTACATATGTCAGTCTGGTGGATCACGTGATAATATGTATGTACGTATGTATGTATGCATGTTTGTATGTATGTATGTATGTATGTATGCATGCATGTATGTATGTATGTATGTATGTATGTATGTATGTATGCATGCATGTATGTATGTATGTATGTATGTATGCATGTATGTATGTGTGTATGTGGAAGTGCTGAATGTGAGAATCAGTGTTCACACAAAGAAATATACATAAAGGCTCCGACATGGCTGTGTGGGGTAAGAAGCTTGCTTCCCAACCACATGGTTCAGGGTTCAGTCCCACTGCGTGGCACCTTGGGCAAGTCTCTTCTACTATAGTCTCGGGCTGACTGAAACGTTGTTAGTGGATTTCGTAGACGGAAACTGATTGAAGCGTGCCTTATATATCTGTGTGTTTTTGTCTGTGTTTGTTCCCACCACCGCTTGACAACCGGTGTTGGTGTGCTTACGTCCCCGTAACTTAGCGGCTCAGCATAGAAGACCAACAAAATAAGTATCACGCTTTAAAAAAGGACTGGCGTCGATTCGTTCGACTAAAATTCTCCAAGGCGATGCCCCAGCATGACCGCAGTTAAATGATCGAAGCAGGTAAAAGATAATCGATATAACAAACCGAGGACAATCAATCGAATATACGCCTCCGCAACCACCGTTAGTGCACGGAAAATTGAGAATTCACAAGTCAAAAATTTAGAAAAATAGTTTGTTATATTCCCTTAATAAATCTAACAAGAACTTGTTGTCTTGTAATCGCTTTCTACCGCCGTTGCCATGGTAAACTATACAATCATTTCATTTAATACTGTTAGGATTTGCTGACGACATATTATTCATATTTTTCATGAAGTAATCACAAAATGGTAATAAATTTCTACATTTGTCTCTATTAGAATTGTTTCTAATAGTCTTAACGCCATCCTTTCGAAAACTTCTAGCTGACATATTCACATTGCTTCCTCATGTCACTTCTGTTTTATCTCCGCCACAAACATATATTTCGTCCAATTTTCCCTTACCAAAACTGCATCATTCTTTAACTCTTAATCTGCTCAAGAGAAAACCCTATTTTTGACCTACAAAACTACGGAGGTCTAAACTAAACAATACCAGTCTGGGAGGCCCCAAAATTATCTACTATAAAAAGATAAGTCATTTACGCTGGGGGCACAATCAGTAATATTTACTGCATTTTTTACTTACAACACAAATATATTTTTATTACAAACGTTCACTACCTCACAAATACTAAACCAGCTGAGCAAACCATCTTCTCTAAATACATTAAAAGCGCTATAACCTATTCAGAACACTGTTTCAGAAAATTAAATCCGTTCTCTTTGAGCATACAAAAGACAAATTTTGCTGGCGGGGGAATGATTAAGGCAAATTAAGGTTAATTTACGTCATCAATTCTCAAGAATTTCATTTGAAAAAAGACCCATACACATCAGTATTCATCTTTAGGCATCAAAAAGATTAGAAATACAACAAAAATCTAGAATATTTAGGTCGAATGGAAAAGGTTCATGGAAAAATGGCGTATGATATGAAATTAACGAAATCTAAAACCTCAGCAAAAAATATTTTCTCAAGCTTCTTCACGATTTGCTGGACTGACTCTTTTACTGATGCAATTAAGGAGAAGTTTGGAAATTAATCATGATTTTTTTTGCATTTTAGACATTTTTGAAAATTGAAAATCATCAAATTGGACAGAATACAACAGAGAAAAGAATTTTGATTGTTAAATGCTAAAAATTGTCCAGATATTTTATTAACCATCCGATCAATGTTGAGGAAACATTTCTTGAAAACAGCAGTACCTGTCACCTGGCTATGTTTTAAACTCTCTCAACTTCAACAACAACAACAACTATGCTGACCAACTTTTACTCTCAAGGACGATGCAATAGTACAAAACGACGATGTAATACTTGCAATGTAATGGTTTCAACCAAGGTAAAAAAAAGCAAATCAGATATTACTCACTTTGCCCCATTTACTCATTTTGTTCCCCACTATTTATATTCGTTTGTAAAATCAATTACACTTTGTGAGTGTCATATGTGGACGAATGATTAGATTATCCCCAGAGATCGACTGGCAGAACCGGTAGAGCATCGGGTAAATGCCTGCGGTATTTGTTCCGGGTTTTTTCCCCCCTTCTGAGTTGAAATCCTGCCGAGGTCACCTTTGCCTTTAATCTTCCGGACAACATAGTGGCATAAAACTTCTAGAATGGATTCTAAACCCACCTCTCTCTCTTCTCTCTCTCTCTCTCTCTCTCTCTCTCTCTCTCTCTCTCTCTCTCTCTCCTTCCCTCCCTCTTTCTCCAAACTTTCTGCTCTGCATTGTCGGAAGCACATGGAGTAACTTCCGTGTACCATTTCCACTTAAACAATTATATCCACTCTCTTACTTAGTAATACCCTGGTAGAGCTTCCCCCACGATGGTAATGACCGGTATTAACAATGTTCGAACGTAAAACGATAATATATGTGTGTACTAGTGGGGAATATTTAATCAACCATACTACCTCTGCATCCGGTCTGCTATCAGCAGCCCATTAAGGAATCACCTAATGAGAAATAGTTAGCAGATCTAACTCAAGTCATACCCTACCATCTTAATAAAAAGGAGGATAATGTCACGCAGAGAACAAGGTTGGATGGACATGGACAGATTGTTTTTGTTCTTAAAAGTTTTCCCTTAAGGTTGACTTAGAGGTCAACAGCTTTCTTCGTTTTTTCAGTTAATACTTTACGCAATAAATCACTTTCTTTTATGTGATAAGAATTGGTAAGAATTGGCAAGACTCTCTAGAGAGCTGAACAATAGAAGGTCTTCAGCGAACAAATCCCCTTTGGGTAAGTGTTTTGGCCCTTAACATCTTACACTCTAACAGGGCTGGGCAGCATCCAAGTCATGACCCCTGAGTGTCCTTCTGCTGACACTTTTTAGCCACTTGGATATCTGTGACTTGTGCATTTAAACTGCTTAGAGATTTCATCCAGTTAGAACTGTTGTCATTAGCTCAGCTTTATATTGGTCAACTCGAGAAAATAATAACTTCAATAAAATCCGCCAATATTTTCAAGTATAGATGCTCTCTGTGTGTTGCTGTAACTGTGAATTAATTTCAGATAACATAAATTTTCCATTCTTTTTCAGAAACTTCAAATTTCTATTTAATTTTATTCTTCGAGATAAAAGAGATGAAATAGCAAAGCTGTTTTTTGTTTCTTTTTCCTTCTACAGACTTTTATTTTATTTTGACGATTGTCTTAAAAACATTATTTCCCGTTTCCGGTTAATAGATTTCTCTCTGAATTTATTCCTGTTTTACGTTTTTCATTTCGTAATATCCTCAGATTTCGAGTGTCTTTGTTGTGTCAATGTTGTTGTTGTTGTTGTTGATGGTGATTTGTTTTATATCGATCTGATTATCATTATAATCTTCGTAGTTATTCCTACCAACAAACTACCTCAAACACCAACATCAACATCAACAACACCAGCAACAGCAAAATCCTCAACACAATCATCATCACCATTACCATCGTTATCATAAACATCATCATAACCATTATCATCAATGCTGTGTAATAGTTTCATTATTATTGTCGCTTTATTACTACTCAAAATTGTTGGCTGGCCTGCTGATGTTACCTCATCTAGGCCCCAAGGGCTAATACAAAATTAACATCATCATCATCATCATTATTATTTTCTTAAGGCGACGAGCTGACAGAATCGTTAGCACACCACGCGAAATGCTTGGCGGTATTTCGTCTGCCGCTACATTCTGAGTTCGAACTCCGCCGAGGTCGACTTTGCCTCTCATCGTTTCAGGCTCGATAAATTAATTACCAATAAAATACTGAGGTCGATGTAATCGACTATCCCCCTCCCCCAAATTTTAGGCCTTGTGCCTATAGTAGAAAGGATTATTATTATTATTATTATTATTTCGGTTTGGCTCAGATTCGGTCTTATTCCTGATATGAATTACATGGATAGCGGGTTACTACCTGTAACCTTAGGTAGCCACAAGTTTTCAACAGTCTTCCAAGTGATGCGCTTAGAACCTTCCTCATAATCTTTGCTGTCCCTAAGAGACAAACGTTTTGTAGGGTCTCTACCAGGCATTTTATCTCAATGTAAATTTTCTGCAGGAGCTCTACAGAAAATTTGCATAGAAATAGTTTAATAAGAGTTTAATAGGTTAATGATAATAAATTATTATTATTATTATTATTATTATACCACTCTGGCTACAATCGAACCCACATATCAACGCTAACATGACTCCTTGCGCATCCGATTGAGCCAGAACACTCACCCATAAATTTCAGCCAAATTTTATGTATTAGACAGTTTAGCATCTATACATAAAATTTGGTTGAAATTTACGGGTGAGTGTTCTGGCTCAATCGGAAGTGCAAGGTGCCCTGTTAGCGTTGATGCGTGAGTTCGATTCTAGCCTGAGTTAGCTCATGATTTTTCCGTCAATTGTTTAGATAAATGTCGCTTTAATCGGAGTATATATATTACTATTAGGATATATTATTATATAGTTGTTATTGTATAGAAAAAACTGTCGTAGTCGCTTTTTCTCCGTAACTTATCAAGCCTCCATGTTTGTTTACAAATATTATATGTAGCATATACGTATATGTGTTTGTGTGCATGTATGTGTATTTGACGTGTTTCTTTCACTTTCCATTTACCAAATCTACTCACAAGGCTTTGGTCAGCTCAAGGTTATAGTAGAAGAAACCTGCCTAAGGTGCCATGTAGTTGAAAAGCAAACTTCTTACCATACAGTTACGCATGTGATATTATTGTGTCTTCGTTTGTATTCTGAAGAACCAACTTTGTGCATTCATTCACAAAACGCTGTACAGCCTCATTTTCATCACTGCAAACCCTGCACTTGTCACTTTCTGCTGAATCGTTATTCCTGCATTTGGTATAATTTTTCTTAAGTGCTTGTTCCTGCGCAGCACAGGTAAGCACTTCTATCTCTGGCTTCAAGTCATCTGTGTTCTTACATCTTTCGAAAACTGTCTGTGCATATTTTTTTACTATTCCATTTTCTTTCTTTCGTCTTCCTTAGTCGTATTTGTTTTTGTTTGCACTCCGTGCAAATATTTACCCTGGCTATAACAGATATTCTCAGTTTAACCAACAAAGGTTCTATGTGACTAACAATATGCCACCACAAGCAATTTTCCTTCGTGGACATTCGAGGTCTGACTAAAAATATCGGGATCTGGTGCTATAAAAAGAAAACCACAACACGTAACAATTCAGCATTTAATCTCCTTCGAAGCCAAAAACTTTATCCAACGTTGTTTCCACTGACGGAAGCATTCCTGGAACGTCTTTTGGGGGGACTAATGAATCGCATTCTCTTGGATTTTCTCAAAGTCTTGAAATCTTGCTGGAATCTTCGAGTGCAAAGACTGAGCTTTGGTATTGCGATCATAGCCATAGACCCACGATTCGCCACCTGTTATGGCCGTTTTCAAGACGTTTTCGTCTTCCTTGACATAATCAAGGAGCTCCTACGCAGCTGAAACCCAATCGTTTGGAACCGACCAGTATCAAAGATTCTATAATGAGACTGACAGTCAAAAGCATTGGGGACCTCATTGTATACAACTCGTGACGGGACCGACGCATTCAGCATCCACAAACTGGAACTCTGCTTAGATAACCTATCCACGCTTACCATACATATAACAAGATTGTAGTCTGAGGCCAACTGCTTTAAATAGCGAACAACCCATTCCGCCCCCTAACTTAACGAAAGTTTTATCTCTTATACGACCTTGTTGATTTGTAGAGTGTAACTTGTCCATAGTTTTACAGAAGAGATTGTCTAAATATTAATTTTTGAAAATACAATTTTTATAAAGAGCACACTTTAATAACAAAATGCCTTTATTCAATAACCAAATCTGTGTCATTCTTTAGTATTCTGTGAGTATTTCATCATCATTCTAGTCATTCGCTATTATTTTGTCTGTTATTAACACCCTAGTGTATTCTTTTGTATCATGTGATCCATCAGCTAAAATCACATAGATATTTGGTTTGTTGTTTCCAGAGACAAGTGAAAGTTCGTATGGTTACTATAGAACTTTTCTTTAAAATATTTTGATATGCTATCGGCAAGATACAGAAATACAAAACGGTGTGGTGTAGGGAAAATATTCGGCCATTCTACAATGTCTACGATTTTACTGTTTCTTATTAGTCATAATTTCTTAGTCACAAGATTTCTAACTGTTAAGACGGTTTGGGGGTCCTTTCTCAAGAACGTTCGTAATTGAGTTTTTGATTAAGTTTAAACACAACCAATTCATTTATACAATCACAACACCTCATTTGTTTCCGTATAGGTTTCCCTAATAAGTGCAGAGCCTTCTGCAAAAGCAACCAACTTTGCCAGCCGCTTGCTTTATATTCTCACTCTGATTATCCGTATTTCTCATAAAATTCCATCGCATGACTCTGAAGCAACAAAACTATCGATTTCCGTTAGTTCAATATTTCACCACTAATAAGTTCTATATTTCCTCTCTCTCTCTCTCTCTCTCTCTCTCTCTCACACACACACACACACACACCCAAACACACACACACCCGCTAACTCAATATCTATCTATTTCCTGCTCTGCCTCCCTCTTACTCTTCCTTTCTTTCTCTTTTTCAACTCGTCTTCTGACATATAATTGGAGCAGGGATTGTTCTTTGCGCTCAGAGCACAAAACAAAACAGCGCCTTGTGTTAATAAATGAACTTTCAAAACTTCTTTTTTCTTTTCGATTTTTCTCATCTCACAGTTTTCTAATCAATTTTATTCACATCAACTGTCGTTAGGAAACTCACAAAAACATCTTTCTCAACGATGTAGTATTAGACTGAATAATGAAATCATAAACTTCAGGGATAGCAGCTGATTATTACTAGAATATTTCTCCTTTCAGAATTGATATAATTTCATTAAAAAATACAGTGGCACAAAAGAGGGTTATTTTAAGAAAGGAACTAGAAAACATCGTAGACCTTTCTATTTATGTCGTTCGAGCATGCAGATTTCTGTATATCTAGGATGAAACAGCTTAAATGATGAAACAGCTTAAATGATGAAACATATTCGGATTAATTACCTTCCGAAATTAAGGATAATCTTGATGCATTCTTTGTTTAACATTAATCTTTTACTGGTTTCACTCATTAGATTGTGGTCATGCTGGGGCATCGCCTAGAAGAATTTTAGTCAAATGAATTGAAACCAGATTATTACATTTTTTAGCCCGTTACTTATTCTATTGTCTTTTGCCGAACCACTAAGTTACGGAGACATAAACATAACAACGCTGACTTTTAAGCGGCAGTGGAAGATAAACACACCCACACCCACACACACACACACACACACACGCACACACATACATACATACATACAGATATTTGATGGGATTCTTTCAGTTTCCGTATACAAAATCCACCGACGAGGTTGGTCCGAAACTATAGTAAAAAACATCTGCCCGTGGGACTGAACCCAGAACCATGTGGTTGGGAAGCTTCTTACCACACAGCCACTCTTGCGCCTAGACATCCTTAATCAGTTAGGTTGACTAAAGCTTCGTTGAACACCTGAAGGAAACTGTTTTCTATGAAGATTAAATCGTCTTGAAATGTTTTAACACAACGCGATCAAAAAACATCCTATCGTTCAATATTTTGTGCAAACAACGCAACAGAAAAATTGATTTTCGATTTTTTTCTAAAATAAAAATTATCACGAAGATCGACATTTATATTCAAACATGACATAAAATTAGCATAATAAACAGGAAAACTAATGAACTAATTAAGAATTTCTATGAATAAAGATGAACGAATATTAACACAAATATAAAAACGGCTTGTAATGTTTCCGAAATAGAAGAATATTTTCTAAACGCAGTGTATGTTGGAAATATAAATACATTCGAACTTGTTGCGTTTCATGTTTTTATTACTCTAATAATGCACCATTCCGATATAAATATCTATTTCCATTCACTGAATTAAACAATAATAGATTTGTTGCTCTTTTGTTAGTTTGGTAAAAATTATGGCTCACATTTTATTTTAGTTAAATTTATTGCTGTATGTCGTTTGTTGTTTTTGATTTCCTCTCACGGAATGAAAATAACCAATATTGCCGGACGGGATGTTCAGGCATTGAATTTTCATTGAGTGCTTTTAGTTCATTGGTTTCTTTTAAACTTTACGGCTCTGCCAACGATGGAGCGTGTTGGCGCTGGTACTGGCGCTGGCGCTGGCGTTGTGTTAGCTCTGGCAGCGATGACGGTGGAGGTGGTAGTAATTGTGATGATGACGACGACGACGACGACGACAACGACAGTGACTACGACATCCACGAAGGATTAATAATGATGTTGGTACTGAAGACATCGAGCTGGCAGAATCGTTAGCATGCCGGACAAAATATTAAACGACATATCGTCCGTCTTTACGTTCTGAGTTCAAATTCCGCCGAGGCTAACTTTATCCTTTCGAAGTCGATAAAAATAAGTACCAGTCGAATACGTGGGTCAATGTAACCGACTTATTCCTCCCCCAAACTTGCTGGCCTCGTGCCATAGTTTGAAACCACTAACATTACTGCTAGTTATTATTATTATTGTTATTATTATTATTATTATCATAGTGTGACAGAACAGCGCTTGTCCATCAAAGTGACACTGGGGTACAAGTAGCCGAAGCCCAATATACCCATCAGAGCTACTTGTCTGATAAGGGTACACCAGACACATGAGTTACAACCGTATGTGTGTGACATGGGGATCTCATATCAAGATTAACAGCGCATGACCTTGAAGGTGGGGCCCCAATAAGAATTTTCTTCAGGTTGAGTAGCCCATCCCGCTCAAAAGGTACCTGAATAAGGGTTCTTTAGGGATGTTGAACGAAACACCTATGGTTTGTGTTTGTGTGATTGTGAGTCTGAATATCTATGTACTCATGTATATATACGATGGGCTTCTTTAAGTCTCCATCTACCAAATCCCCTCACAAGTGTTTGGTCGGCCCGAGGCTATAGACATTTGCCCAAGGTAAAACAAAGTGGAACTGAACCCGGAAACATGATGTTGGGATGGATGTTTCTTACCACACAGCCACAGCTGCGCCTTTGCTTACCGTGAGAAATACGTTGAATGGATTGACCTGAGAATATAACGACCACAGATGTTTGTTAGGTGAGTGTAACGTCGTAAAAGCTCTTTCGAACAAAGAACTTTCTGCTCCACTTCATCATTATTCATTGCATTATCGGCGCCAGTTATTTAGTTCACAGCATGAAACAAGTGCTATGGGTTAAATCAATATCCAAGTGCAGGCAAGTTTTATATGTCAGAAATGTTTTCTTTAGCCCCACGGAAACCAGACCGTGTTGTAATATTACTGTATTCATAGGGCGGCGAGCTGGCAGAAACGTTAGCACGTCGGGCGAAATTCTTAGCTGTATATCGTCTGTCTTTACGTTTTCGGTTCAAATACCGCCGAGGCCGACTTTGCCTTTCATCCTTTCGGGGTCGATAAATTAAATACCAGCTACGTACTGGGGAAGATCTAATCGGTTGACCCCTCCCCAAAAATGTTGGGCCTTGTGCCTAGAGTAGAAAAGGATATTACTGTATTCATAAGATAATTTTGTGATTGATAGACCCAACCACTATATTAGTAGATAATGTAAGTTCAGTACCTGAGCAGCTTCGACGACTGATTCATGCCCATAGACGCGACATAAGACAATGTGGTTTATACCTATTAAATATTTTGAATCAATAGACTCAAGTAGATCTAAGAAAATAGTGTCACCCGCATCAAAACTAACAAAGAAATATATATATATATATATATATATATATATATATATATATATATATATATATATATATATTGTGCTCCAGCATGACAGCAGCGTTGCAGCTGAAACATTTTAAATTAGCTAAATTAGTTATATATATATATATAATAAATATATATATATATATACACACACACACACATATATATATATATATATATATATATATATATATATATATATATATATATATATATATATACATATTATATATTGTATGTAATATATAATATATTGTGAAATTAATTTAAATTAATTTTAAACTATTACATTTTAAACTGTCATATTTATTATCATTATATATTTATACTTATACATATTTACATATATTTTTATATATAGCCTTTACTCTTTTACTTGTTTCGGTTATTTGACTGCGGCCATGCTGGAGGACCGCCTTTAGTCGAGCGAATCGACGCCAGGACTTATTCTTTGGAAGCCTAGTACTTATTCTATTGGTCTCTTTTGCCGAACCGTTAAGTTACGGGGACGTAAACACACCAGCATCGGTTGTCAAGCGATGTTGCGGGGAGAAACACAGCCACACAAATACACACAGACATAGATATACATACGACGGGTTCTTTCAGTTTCTACCAAATCCATCTCACATGGACTTGGTCGGCCCGGGGCTATAGTAGAAGACACTTGCCCAAGGTGTCACGCAGTAGGATGAGAACCCGGAACCATGTGGTTGGTAAGCAAACTACTTACCACACAACCACTCCTGCGCCTATATATTTACATTTTTAATACAATAATTATTCTACACATGTATATATCTTTCTGAAGAATTTTTCTGATATTAATTTCCTCGTATTATTTCACAATATATTATAAAATATATATATATATAATATATTAAATGTATAGATACTTTAATAGTATTAACACTTTGATACAAAAGAACACTCACTGTAGATTCAGTATATAATATTCCTATAGAAAATATTTAACTAAAGATTTATATAAATAAATAAATATATATATATATATCATATATTCGCGCATGCGCATTGTTTATTTTGTTTTTGTAGCCTAAACAGTATTGTAGGGTCAGTTGGGCACCGTCTGTGACAAAAACAGTACCATGACGCGATTCACTCCGCCAGAAATTTGGAAACAACATGCTGCAGTACTTGGCATTTGTGCCAGAAGCTCTGATACTAACATTTTAGAGTGCTTGGGAGTCAATATGTGGACAATGCAATCTGAAGACATGTACCGAGAGTGATAAAAATCAAGCATCCAATCAATATCATGGTTTTTGAAGTGATCACTAGTGAGGGCGACGTTATACGTCCATTAATCTTCCAACTAAGCCTAAACAAGTTTGTGGTGAACGCCTCGCATCCTCTTCCAAGTAAGTTTTATGTTAATAATTCTAATGTGCACTCTACTATCTTTTTACTCTTTCGTTTTTCTCTCTTTCTCTCTCTTATTCTTTTACCGCCTCTTCTCCCATTATTCTATCCTATAACTCTTTCGTTTTTGCTCTCTTCCTTTCTCCCCTTCTCTCCTCCTGTTTTTTCTCCCACGTGACCCTCGGCCAACTTTCTTCTGCTAACTTGTGTTTCTTTTTCTCCGTTGTAGCTGGATCAAGAAAGACGTGTTCTTGTCTGTCTCCTGTCCAAGCTTGATTTACGTGTTCGCCATCACAACTTCGTTTAGGCTTAGCAGCCCTTCATGTTTGTTTTCACTGTCCTGTTTCACCAATTGCCACATAATAACAGTGTAGCAAAACGGCGGTGCCCCAGCATAGCCACAGCTCTGAGCTGAAACTAAAAAAAAGATAGAGTTTATTTCATAAATATTTCAGCAACAAAACAAACAATTTTTTGTTAAATTTGTCAAAATGTAGAAAAAAAGTTGGAGGTTTTACAGCAACATGTTAAATATCGGTTTCAGATGTTGAAACAAGGCCAGCAATTTCCGGCGCGGAGTTAAGTCGGTAACACCAACCTCAATATTCAGCCGGTATTTATTTCATCTCCCCTCCCCACAAAGTCCAATCTGGTGCCTCCTGTTACTCTTCTTCATTTTTACGCAGATTGCTTCCCCTTCCTTACAGTATTTTAGCCCGTTTAGCCCTGTAAATTCTACCATATTTGATCGCCAGAAATTCTTCTAATATCGCGTAGAGAGTTTCTTCCAATTCGTTGTGTGTGTGTGTGTGCGCCAGCGTGTACGTGTGTGCGCGCGCCAGCGTGTGTGTGTGTGTTACCGATAAAATAAGTATCAGGCTTAAAAACATAAGTAATGGAATCGATTCGTTCGACTAAAAATTCTTCAAGGCAAGTGAAGGCTCTGGATCAATTACTAATCGATATAGTCATAATCGAAGACTACAGATGTAGGATGAAGGGATTAATATGGTATGGATTGATTGCCATAAGATTTTTTCACAAGGTTCCTTCGCGGATCCTAATAACATGGGCTATGATTAAATTAGCACAAATGATAAGAGGATACACGAAGCATGTTGGGAGCAATTTGCAAGTATTTCTGCAGAGGCGGAAAAGAGAAGGAATTTTAACCCAATCTCTATACAAAGATGAATATTACGAGAGGTTTCTGAAGATGGCGAGCTGGCAGAGTGGTTAGCACGCCGGGCGAAATTCTTAGCGGTATTTCGTCTGTCTTTACGTTCTGAGTTCAAATTCCGCCGAGGTCAACTTTGCAATTCATCCTTTCTGGGTCGATAAAATAAGTACAAGTTGCGTACTGGGATCGATATAATTCACTGGCCCCTCCCCTAAAATTTCAGGCCTTGTACATAGAGTAGAAAAGAATCGATACAGCGCATGGAGAAATGCTTAGCGCCATTTCCCCCGTCTTTACGTTCTGAGGTAAAATTCCACCGAGGTCGACTTTACCCTTCATCCTTTGGTACTGAATGATAAATTCCAACCGACTTTATTTTGACTCTGTTTTGATTTGATTTACTTCTGTACCTTTTAAGACTAATTCTGTTAAATGTTACATTTAAATGCTAGAGATATCAAGTGAAAGCTTTAAGTGTTCGGTCTATTTACATATTGTAAACGCACCCAAATGAACACGATCGTACCTTCAAATCATGAAATCCGAAGAAGTGAATAGTCAATAGGAATATTATTACATATTTCCAAATATTATTGCATGTATTATATAACATTATATGAGATGTGGAATAACTGGTATCGGCCGTTGACAGAAGCAATTGTAATGTCAATTTGACATCTCCTTTCCTCAGTTAAATTACATATGTGTGTGTGTGTGTGTGTGTGTGTGTGTGTGTGTGTGTAAAGGGCAGTTAAACCCAAACCACGAAAAAGATAATTCTAATGGCATGCCGATAATGGCACTAGAATGAAAAATATATTAGTTAATCCCATATTCAAGTTTTCCTATTTGTGAGCAAATAAATTAATTTGTCATTCGTAGTTCATCTATGGAATCGCTAAAACAATGCATAATTATGTAGCTTAATACGTATCGAAAAAACACATGCGAGATGCATCTTTATACATTATGGATTCAAATCAAGCGCGCAAATGCAGTCACATAGCTAGCCGCAAATAATAAATTTAAACTGCCTACTAATTAAGAAAATTTTACTGTGTAAATTATAGGGATAAAAATTAGAATAGTTTATTACCAGTGGTTTGCATGCGTAATAAAATCATAAGACAACATATTTTTATATATAAGAGTGTATAAAGAGTTATACACAAAGAGAAAACCCTTGACAAGACTTCTTACATGATAAAAGGGGCAGTTAAATCCAAACTACGAAACAATAATTCAAAAGGCACGCCGATAAGCTACATAAGTATGCATTGTTTTAGCGATCCTACTGATGAACTACGGATGACAAATTAATTTATTTGCTCCGTAATAGGAAACTCGAGTACGGGATTAACTAATAATAACTTTTTTCCTTCTTGTGATATTATCTGCGTGCCTTTAGAATTATTTTCTCGTAGTTTGGGTTTAACTGCCCTTTTTAACATGTACGAAGTCCTGTCAAGGGTCTTTTCTCCGTGTATAAATCTTTATACACTCTTATATATGGATATATATATATATATATATATATATATATATACGCGAGCGACTATTTTTTAAAATCACAATATGTCCTTTGAAAGAGACGAACACAGCGAAAACATTAAACTGCATAAGCTAACAAACTCGCAATATACAATCATATTCTCACACAATCAATTTTTTTATGACTTATTGCAGACGTTAACGACAAAATTCAGTGAATATCTAATCGTGTTTTTTTTTTATTTCCATTCCAGTCACTCCATGTAATGGTATAAATAATGACAGTAATAAATTCCACGTGACTTCGAACAGAATAATGACTCCTCTATGACAGAAGGAGAAAGAGAGAGCAGTTAGTGAAATCCGGGAAGTCACTTCACCAGCCAGGACAAATCAGTAAACGCTCAGTTATTTGAACTCTATGAGCTCTTCAGTGACATCAACAGACTTTAGTTTTCTGTTTTCGCCTAACGCCGCAACTTACAGTTCTCTAGGCACTATTAGGTACGTAATTCCGATTGAACAGTGATCCACATGGAATTTTATATTTCTTCTCAAATAGGCGTAAATGTGGTGAGAAGTTTGCTTGCCAACCAGATTGGCTTAGCTATATTGTATGAACCACATGGTTGCGGGTTCAGGCCCAATGCGTGGCAACTTGAGCAAGTGTCTTCTACTATAGCCTCAGGCTGACCAACGCCTTCTGAGTGCATTTGATAGACGGAAACTGAAAGAAGCCTGTTGTATATATGTATATGTGTGTGGGTGTGTATGTGTGTGTGGATGGGTGTATGTGTGTGGGTGTACGTGTGTGTGTATGTGTGTCTTTTTCTTTGATTTTGTCCCTCAAAACGGCTTGATACCTGGTGTTGGTGTGTTTACATCCCCATAACATAGCGGCTCGGCAAAAACGAACGATAGAATAAGTACGTGGCTTTTAAAAAAAATTAAAGAGTATTGGGGTCGATTCATTGGAAGAAAAATTCTTCAAGGCGGTGCTTCTGCATGGCCGCAGTCTAATGAGTGCAACAAGTAAAAGATGAATGATAAAAGAAATCTTAGATTCTTGTCAAGAGTGTTGTTTGTTCTTAAGTTCCAGAATCTGAAGCGAAGAGAAAAGTGCAGCGAACCCTTTGCCTGCCATGAGCCCCATTTGGGGATCTACTAAAAACTCCCGATTGTTTGTTGTATTCAAAGTGAATTGCTTATGTATATTGTATTTGCAGAGGCGTGTTTAACAATATTTAGTAGTTAAAGTTTGTCATTATTAGCTCTGGCTAATTCAAGAGGACATTTTATATCATAAATCGCAATTTTTGAACTTTTTTTACGGCAGAATATTGGAATTGTGGTTTCCGTTCTTTTATATCATAAATCGCAATTTTTGAACTTTTTTTACGGCAGAATATTGGAATTGTGGTTTCCGTTCTTTCATTCTTGGCTGAATAACAATAGTCATTTTTGCATCGTAGAGTGAGGAATTGCGATACTGCTGAGTTGTAGAAAAAATCCAACTTGTCATAGTTTCAAATAAATTTATCTGAATTTGAATTCCAACTGTAAAACTGTTTTGTGTGTGTGTGTGTGTGTGTGTGTGTGTGTGTGTGTGTGTGTGTGTGTGTGTGTGTGTGTGTGTGTGTGTGTGTGTGTGTGTGTGTGTGTGTGCGTGTGTGTGTGTGCGTGCGTGTGTGTGTGTGTGTTGTCTTTTTTTCCTCTCACCGATTCGGTAAGGTTTAGAGAAAATATTTCTCGTCGCTGTTGATCCATTAAAAAATAAAACATGCAAAGGCCCAACAAAAGCAAACCAAGGTCCCTGTATCTGCACAGCCTACAGAAACTGTCCCTTTAAATGCGGCGAGCTGGTAGAAACATTAGCACGCCGGGCGAAATACTTAGCGGTATTTCATCAGCCGTTACATTCTGAGTTCAAATTCCGCCGAGGTCGATTTTGCCTTTCATCCTGTCAGGGTCGATAAATAAAGTAGCAGTTACGCTCTGGGGTCGATGTAATCGACTTAATCCTTTTGTATGTCCTAATTTGTCCCTTCTATGTTTAGCCCCCTGGGGGCAATAAAGAAATAAGAAACTGTCCCTTGCATACAGGTAGAGTACTTTCGTTACAAGAAAAAAAAAACAAATTTGTATTGAAGTTAGGCGCAAGGTGAGTGGTTAATAAATACGATCGATACCAGTAAATGTTCGTTTATTTCATCGCCCTTGGATGCATGATAGACAAAATTGACTTTGGTGGATACTGGACTTAGTAATTGATGGTACGGTAATGAAAACTTCCATCTATCGGGTCCCCCGTTTGCAGATAGGAAAATGGCCTCTAAATATACAGGTTAGTTGTGTATCGTGGGTTGCCCTTTGGCAAGGCATAGCAGCCGTTAACTACTATGCCAGGGTCACGGTGAAACTCTGAAGCCCTGAAAAGAGCGGAAATGCCGCTACCATTGGAAAGCAGGAGGATGGTAGGGAATGAAATGCAAGGTATGAAAAAATATTTTATCTGTGGATTTCTTCCCACTTCGCAGAACAAATACCACTTTATGAATCTT
>NC_142932.1:125889390-125896890 GCF_046866305.1 Octopus bimaculoides | reverse complement strand
AATAGATGGGTTATCGATTTTTTCAAGTAGTTGACAGTATTTAGGGACCATTTAAAGCATTTTCAACAAAAATAAATTCTAATCTGCCAATCTGCCCATCACCTAATCTGTCGCCCATAAACTAACTCCAACTTCCTGCATTTTGTTCTTCCTTGTAAATAATCCGGTTTTTATGACTCGGATTAGTTATGGTACATATACCACTGTGTCGACCAGACCATCAAATGCTATTGTACACCTCTTGCAACATGTCTGGCCAAACGGAACTTGTTCTTTCTGTATTCTGAAATCGCATCCTTCACTCTGCTCCGTTCCCGAACAATCTCATTTCGAATGTGCTCTCGTAATAATATTTCAAGCATGGACGTGTCCTTGGCCCCTTGCGCCGAAGCCAATGTTCTGTCCTCTTTGTAGTAGTCCACGTCTCACTTGCATCTAAGAGCACAGGTAGGATTGAAGAATCTGGCACATTTGGCATTGTCTAGCTTTGTTTGGAGCACATCCTTTACTGAGTTAGTGCCTTCCATCTTACCCATATTCTCTTTCAGATTTCAGCATCTGTATCTCAACTTCCGTCTTCAATCCCTTTACTTTTCGGAAACTTCCAGACGCCTCACAGATTTCTTCTTTATGCCCTTTGTATTTGAATACTATGCAAATATTCTTTTAAAAACCTTTTCATTTAATTTTTCCAAAATTTAATTGTTTTCCATACTTACAGTTGAAAAAGTCTCAATGACCGAAACCGGTCCTTAAATGTGTTTATAAAATCATTTTAGCATTTTCTACCATTACTTTTTTCCATATACATATATGTGTGGGGGGGGAGGCGCGTGGCTTGGTGGTTAGGGTGTCAGCATCATGATCGTAAGATTGTGGTTTCGATTCCTGGACCGGGCGACGCATTGTGTTCTTGAGCAAAACACTTCATTTCACGTTGCCCCAGTCCAATCAGCTGGCACATTTGGCATTGTCTAGCTTTGTTTGGAGCACATCCTTTACTGAGTTAGTGCCTTCCATCTTACCCATATTCTCTTTCAGATTTCAGCATCTGTATCTCAACTTCCGTCTTCAATCCCTTTACTTTTCGGAAACTTCCAGACGCCTCACAGATTTCTTCTTTATGCCCTTTGTATTTGAATACTATGCAAATATTCTTTTAAAAACTGCGATGGACTGGCGTCCCGTCCACCTGGGGAACACACACACCATTGAAACCGGGAAACCGGGCTCATGAGCCTGGCTAGGCTTTAAAAGGGTGCCTTTAATATTATATATATATATATATATATATATATATATACACGTACGTATATATATGTTCATACACACATGCTTGCATAAATATATGTATATATATATACATTCACACACTCGTGTTTGTGTGTGTGTGTGTGTGTGTCTGTGTGTGTGTATGTGTGTGTGTGTGTGTGTGTGTGTGTGTGTAAAGTAGCGCTCCGTCGGATCTACGGAACAACCTGCTCAAGGAGATTCAGTGTGACACGGAATGCGACATGGACGGTCCTTTCAATTTCAAATACAACTAGTTTTTACCAGCTGAGTGGACTGCAGTAATGTGAAAAGGCGTCATGCTAAAGGACACAACGCGCTGCCGGGAATCGAACTCACATCCTTACGGCCGTGAGCCGAATGCCCTAGCCTCTAAGCCAAACGCCTTCATCCGGACGCCCATACATACATACAGCTATTTTCTGCTTAACACGAATAATAAATCCCGTGGTGTTCTCTCGTATATCAAAACCTCGTTAATAAGTTTTTATGATTTATGGGAATAATAATAATAATAATAATAATAATAATAATAATAATAATAATAATAATAATAATAATAATAATAATAATAATAATAATAATAATAATAATAATAATAATAAATCGAGGGAAATAAAATAATATACAATTTGAAATTACTTAAAAATCGCTGTCTTTTTTAATAGTTTTTAGAGAAAATCTTATGTAAACCCAAACGAACAGTGTTTACCTGTTTTTGTTCTCTGCAAACATTTTGCAATAACATGCAATTCCATTATCTAAACTTTGGTGAACAAATATATTTCTGTGGAACTTCGAATCCATTAATAGATTCCTTGTTGCCTATATTCTAAATATATTCCATATTTATAGGCGCAGGCATGTCTGTGTGGTTAAGAAGGTCGCTTTGCAACCGCGTGGATTCGGAGTTCAATCCTACTACATGGCATTTTTGAGCAAATGTCTTCTATTATAGCACCGGGCTGACCAATCCTTGTGAGAGGATTTGGAGGAGGGAAACTGTGTAGAAGCCAGTCTTTTACACGCACACACACACACACACACAGATATATATACATATATATGTTTGTGTGTGTGCGTGTGTGTGTGTGAGTGTGTTTGTGTTGAGTGTGTGCATGTGTGAGCATTTCTACGTGCGTATGTGTGTGTGTGTGTGTGTGTTTTTCCGGCAAGCACACATCACTTGACAACCGGTGTTGGCTTACTTACGTTCCTGTAACATAGTAGTTCGACTAAGGGGCCGATCGGATAAGTCCTAGGATCGATTTGTTCGACTAAAACCTTTAGTGTAGTGCTCCAGCGCGGCCCCAGCACGGCCCCAGCGCGGCCCCAGCGCGGCTCCAGTCCAACGACTGAAAGAAATCAAAGATAAAAAAAAAATCATAAAAATCCGTATCTATTCTTTCAACGATCTGTGGACTTCGATTCCTTGTAGAAAGCTTAATCAATGATGTCGATGCCATTCTCCTTTGATCTCGATGTTCAATCGTTTTCTCCCACATAAATTCTCTGGGTTCACTTTCTTAAGCTCAGCGCTCTTCTGAAATTCGTTCGCTTTTCTCATGATCACTTCATTTAACTATTTCATGTTTAACGTCTAAAGCAATGCCTCTCGACCATCTTTTAACCTAATCGACCCCACTTCATTACTGTTTTATGCTGGTGGACACCCCCTCCCCCACAGCCATTTGATGTTCAAAAACTAGCTTTATTGATATTTTTTTCACAATTGCTATTTTGCTTTTCATCCATTCATTTGTGTAGGTTTGCAATGACGCTCTCTCTCTCTCTCTATTTCTCTCTTTCTCTTTCTCTGTCTGTCTCTCTCTCTCTGTCTCTCTCTTTCTCTCTCTCTTTCTCTCTCTCTCTCTCTCTCTCTCTTTCTCTCTCTCTCTCTCTCTCTCTCTCTCTCTCTCTCTCTCTACGAGAACATGTTTCAGTCGCCAGAAACATGTTAGACTACGTAAAATGTTAAAGAAACCCACTTGTTTCTTGTAATGAATACATCGAAAGAAAACATTTTTCATGGACCCTTAAAACGCTACAGCGCGTCCCCAATTTACTATTTTGCTTACGTGAAACCCCAAAAGTTTTATATGGACCCGGATTGAGAACCACTGACCGAAAGTAATAACTTCTCTTTCTGCAGTGGAATTTATTTTCTTGTAGACATTTTTACACAGCGTGAAGGTGCGTGGCTTAGTGGGTAGGGCATTCAGCTCACGACTGTAAGGTCATGAGTTCAATTCCCGGCGACGCGTTATGTCCTTGAGCAAGACATTTTATTTCACGCTGCTCCAGTCCATTCATGTGGCAAAAATTGAGAAATACCTATAGAAGGCAGCGAGCTGGCAGACACGTTAGCACGCCGGGCGAAATGCTCAGCGGTATTTCGTCTGTCTTTACGTTCTGAGTTCAAATTCCGTCGAGGTCAACTTTGCCTTTCATCTGTTCGGGATCGATAAATTAAGTACCAGTTATGCACTGGGACCGATGTAATCGACTTAATCCCTTTGTCTGTCCTTGTTTGTCCCCCTCTATGTTTAGCTCCTTGTGGGCAATAAAGAAATAAGAAGATTGGAGCATTCGACGTAGAAAGTTCATCCATGAAGGAAGGAGTTGTGAAGAAAATATAACAGCCTTGAGAATAAACTTTACAGAAGTAAACGTGGTAAGAAGTTTGCTTCTCAATCTAATAGTTCCTGGTTCAGTCCCGCTGCGTGGCACTTTGAGCAAATGTTTTCTATCATAGTCTCTGGCCGACTAAAACCTTGTGGGTGGATTTGGTGGACGGAAACGGAAAGGAACCTGTCGTATATATATATATATATATATATGTGTGTGTGTGTGTGTGTGTGTGTGTGTGTGTGTTTGTTTGTTTGTTCCCCACCACTGCTTAACAACCGGTGTTGGTGCATTTTCGTTCCTGTAACGTAGCGGTTGAACAATGTTTTGTGTTTGATTTTTGACTAGAACTTAACCTGTAATCATATTGTTCTTGTCGTTCGTGAATGACAGCCTGTGACTTCTTTCGCTGGGGTTGTTTAAAGGAACAAGCTTACTGCACCAAACTAAAGACTATGGAAAAACTCGTAGGGTGAATTCGAGAAGTTGTCTTCCATCCCACAGACGTTCCTGACACAATTCTTGGGAGACTCAAGAAGCTGGTGGCGACATCTGGAGCCTATATCGATTTTCAAATAAACTCTCATGCTAAAAGCTTTCATCTGGTATCGATTTTTTGGTAAAAAATACAATTTATAGATAATTTATGAGTATTTTAAAACAGGGATTTCCTTTCCATTCACCTTGTATATAGATATATCATGCATATAAAAGGAAAACATATTCCTCTACATATAAGTTATAAAATATAATTCTATTTGTGATCCTGGTGCAATAATTCTCTAATGCCTACTACAAAAATTCAAATATATCCAGGGTAGCACTCACAATCTATAAAGTAACAGACATTTAAAATATCAACCCTGACACACTTAAAAATACATGAAATGGAGAGAGAAAGCAAGCGTTGAAAGGAACATTGTAAACAAATTAGGCACAGTTCATGCTTTATGATACGAACAAGGAATTAATGAATGTGTCTATTGTGTAAGTTATAAAGCGGTTATACAAGAGACAGGGCATCAATATAGCTTTTTATGCATATATCAATAATTCATATAAATATCTGATTCTCAACAGCTACCTCGATGTCAACCAAAATAGACCTACATTAACACGTGTTCTCTATGACACAGATATATAGTATTTTATACAGTTATAAAGCAAAAACTGCATGCTAGACACAGTCATATATAAATTGTAAATGTAAGCATATTTGCCGAAGGACGGTCTAAAAAATACTCAAAACTAAAAAAAGAACGACATATTACACAAAATCACTAGTCTACATCTATTGAGCAGTTATATAAACATTTAGACAGATATACAAGAGATAGTCAACAGTAAAGAAATTATATTGAAACGTTGATAAATACAGAAGGAAGGACAGAGTTGACAAAGTAAATAGCGATAAAATACAAATATTGTTATACGTTGGCAAATGTATAGACGTATGTTAAACACAAAAACATGGTGGCATGTCATTTTTTTTTTTTCTGCAGATAATAAAGAAATCATATTGGATAATGTTATGGTAATGGGCGTAGCGTTATTTTTTTTTTTTTTTTTCTCTATTTTGGGAAATATAATTGGTTTAAGCAGTGATTCTCAACTATCTTTTAAGCTATGGGCCCCTCTGATTATTATTTTATTCTGACAGTCCCCCATAGGTATTCGATGTTTAAAAACTAGTTTTAAAGATACTTCTTTCAAATTTCCTTTTCTGTCTTTCACACTTTCACTTGTATAGGTTTGCAATGGCACTCTCTGAAAGAACATGTTTCTATGGCTGGGAACATGTTAAACTATGTAGAGCATTGGAAAAAGAAACCTAGCTGTTTCTTGCCACGAATACATCTACAGCAAAACCCTTTCCTGGACCCTTAAAATGCTACTGTAAATCCCAAATTTACTATTAAACGTTAGCAGTTCGGCAAAAGGTTTTACATCAAAGTACCCTTAACCGAAACAGATATTAAAACAAAAACTAGTTCCGGGTGGTCTTATGGCGCACCTGTCTACCTCCACGAGTATTTCGAAGTCCCTACACTCCATATTACTGATATTCCGTCGGTTACGACGATGAGGGTTTCAGCTGATCTGATCAACAGAATAGCCTGCTTGTGAAATTAACGTGCAAGTGGTTGAGCACTCTACAGATATGTGCGCCTTTATCATGGTACCCAGGGAGATTCGGTGCGACACAGGATGTGATAGGCTGGCCCTTTGAATTACAGGTACAAATCATTTTTGCTAGCTGAGTGAACTGAAGCAATGTTAAACAAAATGTCTTGCTTAAGGACATAACGCTCCGTCGAGTATTGAACTCACCACCTTACTATTGTGAGCCGAATACCCTAACCACGAAGCCACCCAGCATATTATTAGGTGACTATTGACTCGCCAGGGTTTATTTGTCATTCGTCAGGTCTTCATTTTCGTCCTGCGGAGTATCCAAAGTCGTCCGCTTCACCAAATAATCTGGGTGACGTTTTCAGTTTAGTCACCGTCACTCCTGACTATGCAACACGCTGTAATGAGTAACAGATTGACTAATAGCGCTCTCGAACCAGCTGACATTTAATGAATGTATGAATGGATTATATAGCTTTGATATATGTTCGGTGAGCACGTGCTGGCGCCCGCGTTCATTATTGTATCTGTGAATGTGTGTGAGTGTGTATACGTCAGATGACTTGGTTTACGTTATTATTATGGTAATTAAGGTTCACGTAGTTGTGTTTGCGTGCATATATAAGACGCGCGCGCGCGTGTGTGTGTAAGCAATGAATTTGTGTGTTTTATACATGCGATAATAAATATTTCATCAAAACATCACCATCATCATCATCATTATCATCACTGTAGTTTTCAGCAACAAAGCTCATTTCATTTCAGTTCAGTTCAGTTATTGGTTTATATCTACTTTTTTTACCATCGATATATCTCTACTCTGACAATACAAACGCTATCTACCTCTCTCTCTCTCTCTCTCTCTCCCTCTCTATCCCTCTCTCTCTGTATCTCACTCTTTCTCTCTCTCTCCCTCTCTCTCTCTCTCTCTCTCTCTCTCTCTCTCTCTCTCTCTCTCTCTCTCTCTCTCTTAATATCACTGCTGTCCCTGTCCATCTCTCTGTATTTGTCTTTCCTTAACCTCACCAACCCTCTGCTAAATATTGTATCCTAAACATATCTCTTTTTCTTTACCTTTCGCTCACCATCTTACAGCACGTCAATAACACTTCTGTTTCCCTCTTCTCTCACACGGTTTTTTTCTCGCTCTTCGCCTCCTCTCCCTTCAACTAACCACGTGATGCATTTGGCCTTAGTATACTATAATACTCCTCTTTTCTTTCTTCTCTACTCACTTACTTCTCCCCACCCTCTCTCTCACTTTTACTCCACCTCTCACTCTCTCCACCTCCACCTCTCTAACTAACTAAGGTGTAACGGGCAAACGAACAATCAGAATATTATACAGATTATTAGTTCATCCGTCGTTGTCGACGATGACGAAGGACATCACATGGAAGAAAACGGAACATGGTGAATCCGGCCGTGGCCAATCAGTCGGACACATGC
>NC_142932.1:125841890-125886890 GCF_046866305.1 Octopus bimaculoides | reverse complement strand
TATATATATATATAGTTCAAAAACACAATAACAAAAAAACAAAAAAACAACAAAGTGAGGACGTGATATGGATAGTATTATTGGACGCTCAGGAAAGGAAAGAGAGAGTGTATGACGTTTCGGGCGTAGCCCTTCGTCGGAAAGATGGAAAGTTCGGAGAATGGAAGAACGGAGAAAGAGGAAAATGGTACCGATGCCCACGAGGTTACATGATGATATATATATATACACGACGGGCTTCTTTCAGTTTCCATCATTCTAAAAAGATTTTTTTAATACAATAACAATAAATGTGAAAACCAGACCAATGTTGTAATTTTATTCAACTGATATATCATTCTATACACATTTACACAAATTCGAGAATATATATATATATATATATATATATATATATGTATATATATATATATATATGTATATATAAAATTTAAAGTAAACAGAAATTGATTCCGGGTAAACTCATGTTTATCTTTGTCATTGTGTGTAATCTGTGAGCATAAAATATGCTTGCATATGTATGCTCAGGGTTAACATAGTTAATTATACCGGTAGTATAACGGGTATTTCAATCCCGTATTCCAACCTCTAACTCTACTAACTTATATATATATATATATATATATATATATATATATATATATATATATATATATATATATATATATATATATATATATATATATATATATATATATATATATATATATATATATATATATATATATATATATATATATATATATATATATATATATATATATATATATATATATATATATGGAGGCGCGTGGCCTAGTGGTCAGGGTGTCAGCACCATGATCGTAAGATTGTGGCTTCGATTCCTGGACCGGGCGGCGCGTTGTGTTCTTGAGCAAAACACTTCATTTCACGTTACTCCAGTCCACTCAGCTGGCAAAAATGAGTAACGCTGCGATGGACTGGCGGGAAACCGGGCCCACGAGCCTGGCTAGGCTTTAAAAGGGCGCATTTATATATATATATATATATATATATATATATATATATGTATGCATATGTGTGTGTGTGTTTGTCCCCCGCCACCACTAGACAACCGGTGTTGGTCTGATTGTGTATGTGCCCGTAACTTAAGCGGTTCGGCAAAAGAGATCGATAGAATAAGTACCAGGCTCAATAAGAATCGTACTGGGGTCGATTTTTTCCACTAAAATTCTTCAGCATGGCCGTAGTCGAATGACTGAAAAAAAGAATAACAGAATGAAAGAATGAAGGAATCAGTCATTGAGATAAGTGCAGTTCTTGTGATTTGAATCTGGTGTTCGCTACAGTGATGTTTGTTGTTGTTGTTATAAACACACCAGTAATGACTTAGTTTTTTTTTTTTATTATGCGTATTTCTTTGTTTCTGTCAAAATATAATGGAATCGAAATCGCTTAGAAAATAAAACCTACCAGCAGGTCTATCGATAACATGCACCAGGTAATCTGTGCATTTCATCTGCTTAATCCTTTAATTCCATACTCATCTTGATCTCTTGAACTTTATGCGCAGCTTACTAATATAGTTTTTTATATGTCTGAACATCAGAATTTGTTTTATAACACAAGTATTAATAATGTCGGGGTGTGACACGAGGCCACAGATTTTGTGTGAAGAACACTCGATTGTATTGACTTCAGTACTTGGCTGGTACTTCTTATTTTATCGACCTCATTTTCACTGGAACGGAAATGCAAAAAGACAGAGTCGTTAATAATACTTGACAATTTGTTCGACACTCTGCCATCTGCTCTTTATTTGATGGATTATATTGGTTTCAAATTTTGGCACAAGGCCAACAAGTTCGGAGAAAAGGGTTGTCAAATCGATCTTGTCGATCTGAGTGCTCAACCGGTACTTATTTTATCGATTCCGAAAAAGATGAAAGGCAAAGTCAGCGGAATTTGAACTCAGAACATAAAGACAAATGAAATCCTGCTAAGCATTTTTCTCGGCGTGTTAACGACTCTGCCAGCTCGCCGCTTTTACCTAATGGATAATCTTACAAAGATTCCATTGTTTTAATCGCACATATTTCGAGCCATAAGTGATATCTTGCAGAGAAAGGCTCTAACAAATTATTCGAAGCTTCTGGTCAAATTATGTACAGAACCTTAAGTATGTGTTGTGTCCTTGAGCAAGAGACTTTATCTCATGTTTCTCGGTCCACTCACCTGGCAAAAATGAGTTACACCTGTATTTCAAAGGACCAGTCTTGTCACATTATATATATATATAAAGCACGATTTATTTGTGATCAGGGGCATTCATAAATTGAGGTACTACTGTATTAAATGAATATGAGAAAGACAGGAGGAGATAAAGCACGGTTTATTCGTGATCAGAATTGTTCGAAAACCGAGATACTACTGTGCTTGGTAGTATGGTGGTGATGTCTGAGAAAGGTTTGCAGTTTAGAAAGAAAACGGAAATATCCTTCCAAAGAAGAAATGATCAGGAAATGAGTGCGATGGGGGCAGGGTGGTAGAAACACGGGGGTAGCAGACTAAATACCTTCCAGTGTTTCGTTCTATCCGTTGTCGCTCTTTTTTCGGTTTTGATTGACTTCTTTCTTTATTCCTCTACTTCAGATGACAGAAATGACAATCATATCTCGGACTCACTTGAATCGATTCGACGTTTTATCCTCATATAATTAGTTTTGTCAAGAAATAATTAGCAGCAAAAGAAATATGGTTCCATCGCAGGTAAATGTCGAACTGTTTGTGCAGTAAATAATTTTGGGAGGCACCTAGAAGATGCAATCATTTCTGATCAAATATTTTCTAACATATACACGAATCGCACTGCAAAATCGGGACAACTGCGGCCCACCCGAGAAATGAGACCCGCGATGAGGGTGGCCACTGCAGCGAGTGTCACTGGCCATTCTCTGTCTTTGCATTATATTCGCGAGAAGCTGCTAAACACGCCACTTGTTCTGGGATGTACAACCCGATACCCTTCCACCATCTTCTACTATTAGTTTCCCATCTTTCTTTTTTTCTTTTTCTTTTTCTTTTTTCCTTGATGAGGTAGTTATGGATTTTTTTCTCGATAGTTCGGTCTTTTATATTTTAAATGTATTTTTTTTCTTTTCTTCCTGTAAAAATATGACGTTAATAAAATTCAATTATAATACGGATTCAGACTGAATCCGTATCACAATTTGATTGATTTATGAAATTATTTGTTAGCATAGCTGGGTCTTAATACAGTGGAAAAATATGAAATTCTCAGAATTCATTTCTGCATTATTTTCTAAAACTAAAGCTAAGTTTTAAAGAAATCATTATATTATTTTTATTTCATCTACTAATCTGGTTTTCATTGGAAATTAATAAAAAGATCACTGCACTCCATTTAATATATTTAATATAAACAGATGTGGCACCGAGCTAAAGCGATAAGTCGCCTACTTTGACCCTACTAATTCATTGTTTCTGGGGAAAGTTTTACGCGAATGAAGCGTAGAGTCGATTATGAAAGTGAGCCCAGCATCGTACTGACACTTGTTTTATCTACGCCAAAGGAAGTCGATCAAAATTTCATAAGAGCTGAAAGGAATGAAGCAATATACTGGCAGGTATTTATTTTAATGTTAATACTCTGGCATTTCTCTCACCAAACCACACTCGTTTGATAATGATTCCTTTTTTGGAGGAACGGTTCGTTTTCTTTTTCTTTTTTTCTGTAAGATGTCAGTGATGATGCATATATTAATACGATAGTACATTCTTAACCATCCTTTGTATCTCGCTAAGAGAAGTAACTCGAATAGAGAAAGATGCACAGTGAGAGTGCCATAGAGGAAATGAGACAAAGGGAGAGGTAGAGGCAGAAAGAGAGGAATAGTCAGAGATAGAGTAGATGGATGTATAAAGACAGAGAGAGAGGGGGAAACAGAGATAGTGTTAACATCCACTAAATTTCTATGCTTTTACCAATCTTAGAAAGTAATTGTTAGAAATATTTTGAAATTAAACTGGATAATAGAGCATATTTCAACGAATCGGTTTTAATTAGACACAAATATTTACAAGAAATAAGGAAAAAGAGAAGTTCAGTCAGTACACTGGCTTTTAAAATATTTTCCCTATTATTTCACTGGTTGTTCATTGTATTCCGATCTACACAAAATGATTATATATTCAACACATGCAAACGTGCGTGATTCCAAGTTGAATCTGTACAATTGTCCGAATGAATATCAGCTAAATGTTTGATCTTTTGGCATCATAACCATTCACCTGTCTATTAACCACGCTATTATGTTTTACTTAACTAGGCACAACGGGTTTCTCTGTTTTAATGGTTGGTGGTAATGCTAATGGCATTCAATGAGAAGTAGTGGCTTTAATCACTTAATGAAACACATTAAAGTCGTAAGTTTGAAAAAGAAGAAATACCTTCAACTGTCAATCAAAAACTGATCTATGCCTTTACATCTTCCCTCTCTCTGGCTTTAGTGTATAACTCCCATTATGCTAATCAACTTGTGCAAATACGATGTTAAAACATTGATAATGTTTTATGTTAAATTGCTAATGGTTCAACAACGCTTAAGAGGTGATTTGTTTCCTAACAATAAGCAGTTTGGGTGGGCATCGAACGATGATAGTGTCGCGCTGTTGTTGTCCTTGTTTTTGCTAATGATGCAAGTGATCTGCGTTTTATTGGTTTATTTATAAAAAGCATTAATGAATATTTAGATATCTCTTGATAACCCTTGCTACATCACACTTTCAGAATCTAATTATTGAGCAATGATCGCGAGTGGTTGTTTCGTAAACGAGTCAGACAGTTTCTTTCTTTTTCCTCTCTGTTCTACTTAATGGCCTGTAATATAACAAGCAAAAGAAGTGGGTTGTGGAGCCCAGTTCAGTCTATGAGGCAGTTAAATTACCTGTGGTAGCCATGTCCTTTCATCAGAATAATTTGTTTTTGATTTCATTGCTGCAATATAATGAGATAATCACAAGATTAATAAAGCAAAGATGATAATCCCACACATTAGACTTATTTAACATTTTAGAATCGTTTTTTTTTCTTTTCGCAACTCCTTCTATCTCAGTTTTCCATTTTTATCTTTAGTTATCATCGAAAACCTAAAGATAAGCGAATTGACAAAGAAATGCCAGGATATATTTCATTAAAATTACATAAAAAATGGAACTGAATTGCAGGATTGCTGTACATAATTCAGTCGATTATTCGACAGGTTCCAGGAAAATAACCGAAAACATCTTAACGCTTATTTTAGTTGAGATCCTTTATGCTGTTAATCTAATTATGGAAACATAATCTGATGTTGTTCCTTCTCTTTTTTTTCTTTTTTTTTTATTATCAACAGATATCTAAATATTCATTAATGCTTTTTATAAATAAAACAATAAAACGCAGATCACTTGCATCATTAGCAAAACCAAGGACAACAGCAGCGCGACACTATCATCGTTCGATGCCCACCCAAACTGCTTATTGTTAGGAAGCAAATCACCTCTTAAGCGTTGTTGAACCATTAGCAATTTAACATAAAACATTATCAATGTTTTAACATCGTATTTGCACAAGTTGATTAGCATAATGGGAGTTATACACTAAAGCCAGAGAGAGGGAAGATGTAAAGGCATAGATCAGTTTTTGATTGACAGTTGAAGGTATTTCTTCTTTTTCAAACTTACGACTTTAATGTGTTTCATTAAGTGATTAAAGCCACTACTTCTCATTGAATGCCATTAGCATTACCACCAACCATTAAAACAGAGAAACCCGTTGTGCCTAGTTAAGTAAAACATAATAGCGTGGTTAATAGACAGGTGAATGGTTATGATGCCAAAAGATCAAACATTTAGCTGATATTCATTCGGACAATTGTACAGATTCAACTTGGAATCACGCACGTTTGCATGTGTTGAATATATAATCATTTTGTGTAGATCGGAATACAATGAACAACCAGTGAAATAATAGGGAAAATATTTTAAAAGCCAGTGTACTGACTGAACTTCTCTTTTTCCTTATTTCTTGTAAATATTTGTGTGTAATTAAAACTGATTCGTTGAAATATGCTCTATTATCCAGTTTAATTTCAAAATATTTCTAACGATTACTTTCTAAGATTGGTAAAAGCATAGAAATTTAGTTGATATGGCTGAAGTCGATTAACTGTACTCCAGTTCATTACTGTTACTGGTGTATGAAACTCGGAATATAAAATGCAAAATCAAATGTGATTTTAACATGTATTACTGCATATCGTTTAATCTGCTTGATTATCTGATTAACTAATATTAACTATTAGATGTATCAAAAAAAACACCAAGAACATAGTGTACATGTAGCTGTTGTCTAGAGAATAAGAACATTTAGAAATGAATGTTCCCAATTCAAATTTAATCAGAGACAATTTGCACCTCCAAGAATCAGAAACCAGACGATGATCAGAAAGAAAACTGAACAAATCTGAGAGTATAAATGTATGTGTACATACATACATATGTATATATATATATATATATATATATATATATATATATAAATAGGTGTTCGATCGGCGGCACAGAAGCATCTGCCGACTTCTCCCTCTTCTTCCTTTTCTTCTTTTTCTTTAAAGATACAGGGGGAAACGTCGGCAGACGTGGAGGATTGCTGTCCTCCTCTGTCTCCTGTGCCGCCTGTACATTATTTGGTGAGCAACCTTTGTTACTCACCTTCCAGTTTCTTTTTGTGGAGGCAGCAGCCTCCACAACTTTCGCCGTCTCCCCTCCGATGGGGGGGGGCGTCGGGCACACTTTTCTTTTTCTTTTCCAGGGCCTTCCCTCGGCCCTGGGGGCAGTTTTTATGGATATGGCCAGCTTTTAGGTACAGGTGACACCTTGGTTGCCGACCCTCAAGTATCACCGGATACCTGCAGCCAGCCATCTTTAGGAAGTCCGGAAATACAATATCTCCCACAGCTACCGGGGTCCATAGGGTCAAAGTTGCCTTTGACCCTTCCCAGTCAACTGCGGGAGCCACGTCTACATTTAGTAGTCTGGGTCCACTGTCTCCCAAGCCCCGCCGGATGGCCTCTGTGATCCATCCAGCTTCGGTACCTGGGGGAAGTCCGCATACCCAGACTCTCACAATTTTTTTTCCACAATAAGTGGAGAGGAACAAAATATCCTCCCCCTGTAGTGGATGGCTGGGTGCAGTGCCAGCCTCTTCGGGGGAGTCAAACAGCAACCTCACCGTTGCAAATTTGACTCCCCTTGAGACAAAAAAGTTCTTCGCTGGCAGACAAGCCGCCAGCTCCTTCTCTATCGTTTCTTTGTTGAAGAGGGCAATGGCATTGCGGGACCTCGAATACGTCCGCAAGACCACTGTCCTCTTCTCCGTCTCTCTCACCCACTGCTTGGGCGGTATAACATCCCACTCCAAGAGAGTGGCTTCACTGTTCACTTTTTTTCCATGAAGTTCGAAAAGTTCACAAATGAATAAATAGAGTAAAAAAAAACGAAAACGAAGAAAGAATAAAAAAGATAGACAGAAAGGGGAGAAAAAAACAGTTCAAACACGGAAAATAAATTCCAGCCACTACGTAATCCGGGCTTCTTCCAAAAGGTACTCCGATTCAAGGTACTCTGCTGCGTATTCGGCAAAAAGTTGCCAAACAAAATATTTTTACTGTTGTGGTGGACCGAACACTCGAACCACAAGCAGCAAACACAAATTCGTTCACAAATTTTTTCAGCAAAACATGCCAACAAATATTTTCACTTCACAATTCGTTCACAAATGTGAACACAAGGTCTTTTTTTTTTCCTGGCTAAAAAGCCAAGCAAAAATGTTCACTCTATGGCGGAGCGAACCCGCCTACCACAGAGAATGAACATACAATTTTGTTCGTAAACGAACAAACACAAAAAACCCGCCAAAGGCAAGCGAAAATGTCACAATGCTGAACAAAAACCTGCTGAAAAAGAAAAATACACAACAAATTATTGCTCAGCTGAGCAACAAAACCGACTTACCCTGGCGAGTTCTTCAAATGTTCTTTGTTTTCATTAATTGGACGGGGCACAGCTGACCCACATCCACCTCTGTTCACGTAAGAAACTACTAACACACAAGACCGGAAGTCAAGGGAAGCAAGCTTCTCACCACACAGCCATACCTGCGCCTATATATATATATATATATATATATATATATATATATATATATATATATATATATATATATATATATATATATATATATATATATATATATATATATATATATATATATATATATATATATATATATATATATATATATATATATATATATATATATATATATATATATATATATATATATATATATATATATATATATATATATATATATATATATATATATATATATATATATATATATATATATATATATATATATATATATATATATATATATGTATATATATATATATATATATATATATATATATATATATATATATATATATATATATATATATATATATATATATATATATATATTCATACGACGGGCTTCTTTCACTTTCCGTCTACCAAACCCACTCACAAGAGTGTGGTCGGCCCAAGGCTATAGTACGAAGCACTTGTCCACAGTGCTATACAGTGGGACTGAACCTGGAATCATGTGGCTGGGAAGCAAGCTTCTTATCACACAGCCATACCTGCACCTCTCTCTCTATATATATATATTCATACGATGGGCTTCTTTCAGTTTCCGTCTACCAAACCCACTCACAAGAGGTTGGTCGGTCCGAGGCTATAGTACGAAGCACTTGTCCAAGGTGCTACACAGTGGGACTGAACCCGGAACCATGTGTTTGGGGAGCAAACTTCTTACCACACCCGCGTCTATTTATTTACTTTCTGAGAATTGTTGATGCTTTGAGAGTTGTTTTGAACTGTGATCAGTTGGAGGTCAGTTGGAGGTCACCAGAAAACTAACCAAACTGTCCAGAATTTTATTCATCAATCAATAAGTAACCAACTTCTTTTTGATATATTGTCAGATATAACGAGGCGAGCTAGCAGAAACGTTAGCACGCCGGGCGAAATAATTTGCGTATTTCGTCTGTCTTTACGTTCTGAGTTCAAATTTCGCCAAGGTCGAGTTTGCCTTTCATCCTTTCAGGGTTGATAAATTAAGTACCAGTTGTGTACTGGGGTCGATCTAATCGATTCCCCCCCCCCCACTTCCCACAAAATTTCGAGCTTTGTTCCTAGAATATAAAAGAATATATTATCAGATATAAATTCGTTTTGTGACAACTATTATACATTGCTCCATACAACTTGTGGAGTATTATGATGTGTTCGACTTTAAAAGCATCGTAAACTATGTTTAATTTAGCAAAAACTGCTGTGTTGCCTGAGTAAATATTTGTTTAATATATATGGCAAGAAATATCGTATCCTTTCCTACATGAAAATGTTGGAAGATGTAAGTGGAAATAGAAACTTACACAATTAAACGTTCTCTACACTAAAAATGGTGTTTATATGATGGATGAATAGGAGGTATATTTTTAATGCGTAAAACTGCTATCACATGAACGGAAGATGTCATATCGTTAAATATAACCTAATATAAAAGGATATTACATAACAGAACGGAATATCATTATATAAACTAATTATGTCGAGATTAATTTTGGGAGAGGTGAAAGGCGACCATATTTAAATACAAACGTTTGATGTTGCAATTTTAATATTTAATAACTTCAACAATTTGAAATTCAAATCCTGAGGTAAATTACTATAAAATTATGGTTTTTGTTTAATTATAAAGGCTATTAAGTGAGGACACGTAACTCAGTGGTTATGGCGTTGCTCTCACGACTGCTAAATTACAGGTTCGATTCCTGGACCGGGCGATGCGTTGTGTTCTTGAGCAAAACACTTCATTTCACGTTGCTCCAGTCCACTCAGCTGTCAATAGTCGAACCCTGCGATTAAGTGGGGGAACGCTGGCCCACTCACCTTGCCAGCGAGGTAGCATCACCGGAATGCTCAAACGATGCAAAGTACATAGTGACTAGAGATATATAGCAAAATCTGATAGTCTGTTGATCACGTGATCCCTCGATTAAGTTATAATAAAACTAAAATAGTAGTATGAGTGTCAGAGAGTATTCAAAATAGTGAAAGGAAGTATTTTCTGACCCTAAAGACAAAGGATAATGTTTGAGGTACTGTTTGGGCTCTGTAGGGCTCCTTACGAAACGGATGATCCGTGTACAGACACAAATAAATAAATGGTTGGACGATTCTCTTCTCATCTGTCGTATACAACTTTGTATTTAGTGTATAAAAGATAAACGATAATGAAAATGAATTTCAGTGAATGTGGGAAATGATAACCGATTTGTGATAGAATTGTATGATTATTAATAAATGGCAAAAGGCTTGACGAGATGTCAGGTGTCACGGAATATTCAAAATCTAACGCTTCGTTGTATTAAACCTGACATTTATCGGTTCAGGATGAGAAGATTCGAGTTAATCAACGTTTTAATTACTAAGTTTAATCAACAGAATAGAACTGGGTCCATGATCGTTGTTGGCTTTACTAAGACCAAAGTTGTTAGTAAACCTGGATTTCCTAAAATTAAAGAGGTCGGTGACTGCAAAGAAATCATGGAGGGTGGAATTGCAGGGGAATTAGTCTATTGGCAGAAAAGGATGGAGTGTGTGATTAGTGAGGGTGGCAGAGACATTATGGGGGACAGGAAAAAAAGAGGCGCTTTCGTTGGGTCGGCATGGCTAGAGTTGACACGCAATCAGTTTGCTCCGGGGAGCAGAAGCTGTTATAACGGCAGTACAAAAGGTAGATTGAGGGAACAGTTGGCTTCAGGTTGCAGACTTATTAAGAAATGACTTCACGCCATTCAGTTGTATGGCGTTGTTTATAGATGAGATCTAGGAATTGTGTATATAGTAGCAGTCCCATTCAATCGGCTTCCAATCCAACTGACTCTTTCTTCTGAAAGTTTGAAGAAATCTCTTCATGTCTTAACAAATTAAAGCACTGCATCACATTCTTTGTATGCAAAAAAAAATAAGAACTAACCACGGTGAATACCAATCGAGTGCTCCTACATCCAACTGCTTCTAATGCGATTGAAATCGTAAGCAACACTTCTTCTCAGCAGAGGTTGAATCTTTCATTCTGTTTCTGCTCCCCATTTATCTATCTATCTATCTATCTATCTATCTATCTATCTAACTATCTATCTTTCTAGTTATCTATCTGTCTGTCTGTCTATCTATCTCTGTGTCTATCCGTCTGTCTGTCTATCTATCTATCGATCTATCTATCTATTTATCTATTTGTCTGTCTGTCTATCTATCTATGTGTATATCAATCTGTCTATCTGTCTATCTATTTATTTAATCTGTCTATCTGTCTATCAATATATCTATCTATCTGTCTGTATGTCTATCTATCTGTCTGTATATTTATCTATTTATCTATTTATCTATCTCCATCTCACTCAGTTTGGGTGGGGGATGTTTTTGTTTGTTGTTTTTTTTGTTCTCATAAAAACGTCAGAGACAAAAGCGGTTTTTATTGCTACGAAACACATTCAACTTTGGTAAGTTGAGCATACAATGATGGCAGCATGAAGAAACCTTTCCAATAAATTTCTGATAATAAATATGGACGCAGGCGTGGCTGTGTGGTATGATGTTTCGTTCCCAACCATAAGGTTCTGGTTTCAGTCCTACTGCCTGCTTGTGAGTTGTGAGTGTGTTGAGTGTATCTGTGTTTGTTACTCCCACCACCGTTTGACTACCCGTGTTGGTCTATTTACGTCCCCATAACTTAGCGGTTCGGCAAACGAGACCGACAGAGTAAGTGCCAGGCTTAACAAAATAAAAGCACTAGTGTCAATTAGTTCGACTAAAAATGCCCCAGCATGACCGCTCTCTAATGACTACGACAAGTAAATGGAAAAAAATTAAAAAACAAATACTTTATTATGAAACTAATCAGCAGCCATCGAATAAAAACGATGCTTTTATTCCACCATCTTCCAGCAAATATGTTGTTTTTTTTCTGCTCATTTACGAAGTACAACACCCTGGGTTTTAGATATTTTGTTCTTACAAGATTCAATAAAACACAGTAAAAAGAGACACATTATTTTTCAGTGTTCCTACATAATAGTAACTACAGATCCTTCAAGACTTCGGAAATATCAAACCAACTTGGAATAGACAAGCCGACAGCATATAAAGACATTTAAGCTGCAAAAGGAAAGTTAGCGAAAGGTCAGATTAATTTATGTGTACCAGAGGTTCTGATTCGCATGAAAACATTTTCTTTAAAAACAATTATATCAAAGCAAGGTTAATTTCGCTTTTGTCAAGATACACTACATACATACATACGTACATACATACATGCATGTATGCATACATACACACACATACGCATAGACACACACGCGCGCATGCACACATATATATATATTTATACATACAACCGTAGATAGATTGATAGATAGATAGATAGATAGATAGATAGATAGATATTCATACATATATTTATATACATGCATAAATACATAAACGTACATACGTACGCAGGCGTACACGTATCTATATAATAATAATAAAGTAATCGGTCGGTAAATAAACTCAAGAGAAAACAAACGTGTGTTTAAATAATTCTTCATTAAAAACATGGAATCATTTGCGAAAGAAAAAAAGAAAAGAAAAGCGAAAAATCTCACTAAAAATGAAATTTCTTTTGAAACAACACATTTCTTATGTAAAATAAATCATCATTATACAAGCTTTTATTTTTGCATCTCATTAAAGATCTCTCCTAAAATACAGCAACTGCTCAATATCAATGGAAAATATGTGATTGAAATCGTCTGTAATTTGGCAAGAATGATAGAGAATGATAGCGAATGATAGAGAATGACAGAGAATGACTGAGATCTTAGTCGTTTGTATTCTTCGTAGAACATTCCTTAATCAATATTCAACTTACTACTTCATTCATCTCCGCTAAATGGACGACTCAAACATATATTGCTTATTTACTGCTCAAAGATAGACGCTGTATGTAGTATCTTTAATCCTTCAGCATTCAGATTCCTCTGTCAAATGTAATGCTTATTTATTCACATTGTTTTGAATTAATCATGCATGAGCTCATAGCTTCGAGATTTCGATGGTGTGTTTGGTTTATTCCAAGTATGACACTGTAGGGCAGGCATGAGAGGTTGAATCTGGTCAGTTTGACCATAAAGCAGGTAGAATATTTTGGCATGATGTGGTCGGTTTAAATGCTAAACTGATAAGCAATAGGAGTAAAGATTGTTTGCCAACCTAACATTGCAGTCCTGGTTTAGGACGAATGTTGCTGTAATTTAGCCCCAGGAGACATCGCACTGTTATGTTGGCAAACAATCTTTACTCCAAAGTACTGTTGCTGAATATCTCTCGTTGTGAGATTTAAAAATAGTAATTTTCTGATAAGCAATAGTTCTGACATATTGGTTTTAAATTTTGGCACAAGGCCGGAAATTTCGGGGAAGGGAATCAGTCAATCACATCGACCTCATTACTCGACTGGTACTTTATTTCATTGGCTTCGAAAGGATGAAAGGCAAAGTTGATCTCGGCAGGGAATTTGAACTCAGAATATAAAGTCGGACGATATTCTGCTTAACATTTTGTCCGGCTTGCTAAAGAGTCTGTCAGTTCGCCAACTTCTGAGATATGGGACACCAAACATTTCGAGAAGATTTTCGAAAAAATATAGATTCAAGATGTTAGGGGTACTTTATCTGAAAGTTGTTTGCATCAAAGTTTAGAAATAAATAACCTTTCTACTGGAAGCACAGATCCTTAAGTTTGGGTGAAGGGATTGAGTCGATTACGCCGACTGATACTAATCTTATCGAACCCGAAAGGACGAAAGGCAAAGTCGATCTCGGCGGAATCTGAACTCAGAACGTAACGGCAGCATTTCGCTCGGCGTGCTAGTGATTCTTTTCTAATCTAGGCACAAGGCCCACATTTTTTAGGTGGGGGGGGGGGGGGCAGTCGATTAGATCGACCGCAATTTTTCACTGGTACTTAATTTATCGACCCCGAAACGATGAAAGGCAAAATCGACCTCGGTGGAATTCGAACTCAGAACGTAAAGACAGACGAAATACCGCTAAACATTTCGCCCTACTTGCTAACGACTCTGCCAGCTCGCCGCCTTCAATCGTTCTAACATATGAGACACCAAGCATCTCTGGAAGATACGCGAAATAATATAGATTCATGAGGCTAGAGGTACTTTGTCATCAGAAAGTCGTTTGTATCTCGGTTTAGAAATAAATAACAATGGTATTCGGTAAAGTTCCAACCAAGAGATTGAAAACCGGACAAAAACAGAATTGGAATCGTTCTTTCATAAATTGTTTTATTTCATTTTCTTACGGAGAAGCAGATTAAGTCATGAATGTCGCGAGTATCTCTTCTTGCGTCCATTCGGTTTTGTATATACAATCCGTGGGTTGTATATACACACAAAATGCATTCTTTTTCCCATCCTTTATATATTTGACTTGTTTCAATTATTAGACTGCGGCCATGCTGGAGCACTGCATGGAAGAATTTATCTTTTTTAAACCTTCTATCGGTCACTTTGCCGAGCTGCCAAGTATGGGGACATAAACACACCAACACCAGTTGTCAAGCGGGGGTGGGGAACAAACATACACACACACAAGCACACATACATACATATATATAAATACATATACAGGGTGCGTAAGATATTTGAGGACGGATTTATGTTTATGAAAAAAAAAACAGATATATAATAAGAGACAAAAACTTTTTTTTAATGCTATGCGGATAACAATAAAGCTACCTTCAGGTTCAACAACTGCTTCTCTCTGGGGAATTAGGAGGCTAAATGATAGGGGTTATGTGATCGTGACAATTTTCAGCTCTCCATTCCTGTGTTACTAGAGCCATGTGTGATAATGCAGAGTCTTACTGAAGCACATATGGCCTTCCACTGCATACACTGTCTATCAGGGATTAACAATTGTTTCCAGGACCTCAATGTAGTTGGCAGAGTTAACGTTAAGGCCTTATGGAAAGAAATAAGGAGGCATTACATGTCCTTCATTGCTGACAAACCCTAAAACCATGATAGTTTCAACAAATTTTGTATGCCTAATACTTGGAACTACAGAAGGGTCTGCACATAACCATCTGTCATTTCTTCTGTTAACTTTTTGATCTTGGTCCAAGTTTTCTCGTTTGAGAAAAACCAAATCAAATCTACTGTTGGATTTTTCCGTTTGTTTAAGAACCTTTTAGGTCTGTTGTAGTGATTTTCTTTTGCTTTTTGCTTTTTCTGACAAATTGACCTTTCCACATCATATTAGATTAATTTTGATGTCTTCGTGGACAACATTTCTGACTGTTCCTTTTGACACATAGAGATCTTTTTGGGATTGTAATCAATGGTCCGTTGAACTTGCTGGATAAATTCAGGTGTTCTGATGATTTCAGAGCGTTTAGAATACTTTTTATGCTTTGATACGGGTGATACATTTCCATCTTCAGTCTCTAACTCCTTACAAACTCTGTAAACAAAAGATCTGGCAACTTTTAAATATCGAGATATTTCTAAATCGCTATGCTCAGCCTTTATAACCACAATAACAGCAGGCCTCTTCATTTCTTGAGTAAGCTGAGGGTCTGCCATTATTATTTTCTGAAGCAAAGATTATACAGAATTAGCAAAAAATGCAGCAATGATCCCAAAAAGGTATCTCCTCAAATACCTTACACACTCTGTATATACGTCGGGATTCTTTAAGTTTCCGTCTACCAAATCCACTCCCAAGGCCCAAAGCTTTGGTTGACCATAGGGTATAGTAGAAGACACTTGCCCAAGGTGTCACGCAGTGGAACTGAACCCGGAACCATGTGGTTGGGAAGCAAGCTTCCTTACCCCACAGCCACGCCTACGTCTATTTATACTCTTTACTCTTTTACTTGTTTCAGTCATTTGACTACGGCCATGCTAGAGTACCGCCTTTAGTCGAGCAAATCGACCCCAGGACTTATTCTTTTTAAGCCTAGTACTTATTCTATCGGTCTGTTTTACCGAACCGCTAAGTTACGGGGACATAAACACACCGGCATCGATGTTGGGTGGGGGACAAACACAAACACATGAACATATACCCACACATACATATATATACATATATATGACGGGCTTCTTTCAGTTTCCGTCTACCAAATCCACTCACAAGGAACCATGTGGTTGGTAAGTAAGCTACTTACCACACAGCCACTGTTGAAATTATTTCTACTTTACATGGATTTTTACAACTAAGGGAAGAAAAATATAATTGAAGAGGAGAAAGAGAAGAATGGAAGCAGAATAGCTGAGAGAGAAAGACAAATAAAGTAAGGGGGCGGAGATAATACATAAAAAGACAAAGATTGTGTCTTGAAGAAGGAAAGAGAATTTGGTAGAAAGTTTTAGGAAGCGATTGCTGTTGTATTCACCAGCATTGAGTAGACAAATGGGAAACTGAATGCTTGTTAGTTAATGATCACACACGGATTGCAAAACGAAAATAAAATAAATTTTATTTTATCATATTTTATTTCATTTTATTTTATTTTATTAATTCTAGATTTATGAATTCGTAAATATCATTGAAATAAGGTGGGAGGTAATGAAAAGGAAAGGGTAAATAAGTATTAACATATTTGAAAAATTTCTGCTGTCGTCTGCTAAGAAATTGAAAGAAGCCAAATCACGTGGTCATCCATGGTTGGGTATGGCTGTGTTGGTTATTATGTTGCTATGGGTTACCGGTTTTAGGCAAACAAACCATATCTCCTGCTGTGTGAGCTAATTGAAAATAAAATAAAAAGAAGTATATAAATAAAATTGATAAAAAAATGTTCTTAACAATGTTATAAACAACGTCCAAATATTGGAGATTATCGCTCTTAAACAAACATTATATCAGAACCACCATAAAGACAGAAAAAAAACAACTAAAGTATAATTTCAAAATATATTTTAAAAGAAAAGATATGAAGGAAGTCCGTTGAGAGTAAAAGGAAAGAAACAAGAAAATACCAAATAAAAAGAAAAAAACAATTGCGAAATGAAAATAACGAAAATAGACGGTGGGGGTGAGATGTTTTTGAGAGAGAAAGAGAGAGAGAGAGAGAGAGAGAGAGAGTGGGGGAGTCAGAAGTTGGAGGGAAAGAAACCTGCGGTTAGAGGGAGCAGAGCAAATCCAAATATATTTGTGGGAACGGAGGGTTTGGACAACAGTGAAGAGCGAATGCTAAGAAATAGAAAGGAAATTATACGTTCGTGTGTGTGTGTGTGTGTGTGGAAGCGCAATGGTACAGTGGTTAGGGCAGCGGACTCGCGGTTTCGACTCCCGGACCGGGCGTTGTGAGTGTTTATTGAGCGAAAACACCTAAAGCTCCACGAGGCTCCGGCAGAGGGTGGTGGCGACCCCTGCTGTACTCTTTCACAACTTTCTCTCACAATTTCTTCCTGTTTCTGTTGCACCTGTATTTCAAAGGGCCAGCCTTGTCACACTCTGTGTCACACTGTATCTCCCCCCAAGAACTACATTAAGGGGACACGTGTCTGTGGAGTACTCAGCCACTTGCACGTTAATTTCACGAGCAGGCTGTTCTGTTGATCGGATCAACTGGAACCCTCGTCGTCGTAACCGATGGAGTGCCACCATAATGTACGTATGTGAGTGTGTGTGCGTTTGTTCGTTTGTGTGTGTGTGTGTGTGTGTGTGTGTGTGTGTGTGTGTGTCTATGTGTGTGTGTACTTGTATGTGTGTATGAGTGTGTGCTTATGTGTGTTTGTGTGTATGTGTGTATTTGTGTTTGTGTGTGAGTGTGTGTGTATTTGTGTGTTAGTGTGTGTGTGTGTGTGTTTGTTTGTGTGTGTGAGTGTATGTGTATGTGTGTGTTTGTATAAGTGTCTGTGTATTTTTCTTTTGTGTGTGTGTGTGTGTGTGTGTGTGTGTGTGTGTGTGTGTGTGTGTGTGTGTGTGTGTGCGCGTGTGATGCAGCACGGAATTTTGTCAGTGAAAAGGTCGTGGTCCCAAGGCGACGAAAATGTTTTGGCAAATTAAATTTAAATGTTGAAGTGAATCTAACGGTTTTTGTATGTTTCTTAAATGGCTTATAAACACCTTCCACGCTGCAATTGTTTCTTGTTTCAGCACACAATCTCAGATCAGGTCACTTGCTATGCAAGTACATCTCCGCAATTTATTATTCTTAAACAAAATTATTATCGGCAGTGACTTGTTGCTTTGACCTTTACATTGTCAAAGAAAAAGGCTTAAATCCAATAAAACCAAAAATAACCAAAACTTCTGACATTCTGGTATCTACCCAAGAAAAGTGACACACCTAACTAATCACGCTTGCAAAGTTCTGTATAAATTCTAAACAATAACATAACCCTAAATTTAATCAAGAAAAATTTCTCCAAAACTCCTCTCCATAACAACTAACCATAAAAACCTAATTGCCACCCTTCACAAACCCACACACCCAAGGAAGATTGTAAGTTAACAGAGATTGTATAGAGCCAAGATTAACTTCAATGCATCGCAGTCCGACAATGACTTAGCTGGCCAGAACTTCGAGGTTACTGTCTATGATATTCTGGTTTAATAATAAGTTAATATGGATGTAAGAGTATAAAATTAAATATCGATTTACCTGAGATACAAGTATCTTTCCATTACTTTTCCCCCCTTGTTAATGAAGAGAAAATTCTGCCACACACAAACCCACAGACGTACAGATACAAACGAACTCACACAACACACGCACACACACACATATACACACACATACATACATATATACATACATATATACATACATATATACATACATGCATACATACATATATACATGCATACATACATGTATATATATATATATATATATATATATATATATATATATACACACACACACACACACACACACATATATATATATATGTATGTATGTATGTATGTATGTATGCATGTGTATATATATGAGAGTATTGTAGTTCGCTTGAAGCATTGTGTATTGTTTGTAAAGAATAAAAGTTTAGAATGGTACAACAATGCACTATAAAACAAAAAAAATGGACTATATACCTGTTGTAATTTTGTTATCTATAGTCCGATGATATTTCGGAATTACAATTCCTTCTTCAGATCTTCTTAGCTGGAGTCTCTGCTATAAACTGTTTCCCAACGGTTTTCTTTTTTCTGAGACGCTTCCGAAAAAAGAAAACCGTTGGAAAACAGTTTATAGCAGAGACTCCAGCTAACAAGATCTGAAGAAATTGTAATTCCGAAATATCATCGGACTATAGAAAACCAAATTACAACAGGTATATAGTCCATTTTTTGTTTTAGAGTACATTGTCGTACCATTCTAAACTTTTATTCTTTATATATATATATATATATATATATATATATATATATATATATATATATATATATATATATATATATGTATGTATGTATATATATTGAAGACCACTGGGAGTGAGGCACCCCTCAGCTTTTGTTAAAGTATGTCTCTAGAAGTATCGGTCATTTTGAGAGTATTTTGTTGGCGTTTGAGACCCTAGGGCTTCCATATTCCTGAACCTGCAACCCATATTGGCACTGGATATTTAGCCCTAGCTTGCCATTGGATCATGTCAGTAAGGTGGAGAGGGTTTATGAGGTACTGTGTAAAGTACTCCATCCAGTGAGAGATAAATACAATTTAATGTACACAGTATAAAGATACCAGCTAGTTTCTTGCTTTGGGGCCACGGGTCTAGGCAGATTTATATAGCACATCGTGGTTTCGTGATTCCTTTTGTGCCGGCGTCTTGATTTGCAAATAAAATTGACCACGTGCTCAGAGCCGTAAGCTTGCTTGGAGACACTAGGCATGTTAAAAAAACTTGTTTAGACACGTGTCTCCTAAGCAAGAAACTCTTAACTCGTAACTTTATACTGCGTACATTAAATGATAGTATTATCTATGTTTGTATGTATGTATGTGTGTGTGTATGTATGTATGTATGTAGATCATGATGGGAGGAGAAAAGAGAATAAATTCATAAAAGTAAATGTTTTGCGTATGTATGTTTGTGTAAAGGAGAGAAACGGAGCAACAAAGAGAAAGTGAGATGAAGGAGAGAGAGAGAGAGAGAGAGAGAGAGAGAGAGAGAGACGGAGAACGCAGCTGGTAAGGAGACAGAGAAGAAAAAGAAACGTTTACAGTTTGCAGTTTATTTTTAGTCAACCAAAATATTGAACATCAAAAAACTTGAAGTATTTCATATTTTTGCTTCTTTCATTCATATTTCGAGAGTAAAAAAGAACTCTCTCTCTCTCCCTTTCACTCTCTTTCACTCGCTTTCACACACACACACACACATACACAACACACATACACATATACACACATGCACACATACACACATGCACACACGCACACACACCTCTCACATACACAATACTCACTCACATACATAACACACACGCACGCACGAAAACATACACAATATGCACATACACGCACACGCACAAAAAATATACACACACGGAAACACACATACAGACACACATAAACACACACACACCCGTACCTAACACTCACAATCCCACACACACACGCACATCCACACACATACACACACACGAACACACCCACATACACACACACACACTTCTCACCAACACTACACACTCACACAGACACGCATACAATCACACACACATGGGCATAAACAACACACGCATATACAATAGCAAACGCACGCACACACACGTACACAACAACGCACATATACACAACATACACATACACACAAACACACACGCACGCGCAAAAACATACACATACACACACGCGCACATACAAAATACACACACACACGTACACGTACCCAACACCTACAACCCCACACAAACACGAATACACACATACTCAAAAAGCCGCCTGTTGACCTTCTACCTACACTGTCTATAAGCGTCCACTAACCAGTCCTGCTACTAATTTCTTCCACTACGTCATACACACACACACACACACACACACAAACACACTAACAGATAAACCACCAAACCATGCACACACACACACACACATACATACATACGCAGACACACGTTCTGTTATCACACACACACTCGCAGACCCTCGCACACGCACAGATATTCATCTCCCTTTTTCACTCTCCTGTCTTAGAAAGAATTTTTCCCCCACCACCTCCTCTTCCGGTCTTTTCACAATGTAACCTTGTGGGCATCGGTACCATTTTCCTCTTTCTCCGTTCTTCCATTCTCCGAACTTTCCATCTTTCCGACGAAGGGCTACGCCCGAAACGTCATACACTCTCTCTTTCCTTTCCTGAGCGTCCAATAACATTATCCATATCACGTCCTCACTTTGTTGTTTTTTGTTATTGTTTTTTTGAACTTATATATATATATATATATATATATATATATATATATATATATATATATATATATATATATATATATATAAGCAATGTTAATTCTCTATATGAAGTATTAACAGTAACTGCACGATAAAGTGTAGTATATTGCCACTTAAGTGTGGCTGACCCCTAGGGGTGGATGTTACTGTTGCTTTTAGCCCCAGGAGGACATCTCCTCCAGCTGGCTTATCGACACACGACTGTGTCCTGTTTGCCAAGGGAGTTATCCCTCTCACCTCGACCAGCAGCACGAACGTATCCGGATTTCAGGGTTATTTCCCTTCGTCGGCGTTCGACAGCTGATGACCTTGGTGAGAGAGACAAATCTGGCAAACCTTATATCTTCTTTTCCAGTGACATTCTTCACTGATGTTGAAAAGGTGAAAACAAGCAATGTTAATTCTCTATATGAAGTATTAACAGTAACTGCACGATAAAGTGTAGTATATTGCCACTTAAGTGTGGCTGACCCCTAGGGGTGGATGTTACTGTTGCTTTTAGCCCCAGGAGGACATCTCCTCCAGCTGGCTTATCGACACACGACTGTGTCCTGTTTGCCAAGGGATAAGCCAGCTGGAGGAGATGTCCTCCTGGGGCTAAAAGCAACAGTAACATCCACCCCTAGGGGTCAGCCACACTTAAGTGGCAATATACTACACTTTATCGTGCAGTTACTGTTAATACTTCATATAGAGAATTAACATTGCTTGTTTTCACCTTTTCAACATCAGTGAAGAATGTCACTGGAAAAGAAGATATAAGGTTTGCCAGATTTGTCTCTCTCACCAAGGTCATCAGCTGTCGAACGCCGACGAAGGGAAATAACCCTGAAATCCGGATACGTTCGTGCTGCTGGTCGAGGTGAGAGGGATAACTCCCTTGGCAAACAGGACACAGTCGTGTGTCGATAAGCCAGCTGGAGGAGATGTCCTCCTGGGGCTAAAAGCAACAGTAACATCCACCCCTAGGGGTCAGCCACACTTAAGTGGCAATATACTACACTTTATATATATATATATATATATATATATATATATAAATTTCTCTATCTGTCTATCGCTTCTTTAAATTATATCCGTCTTTGATATAGCTTCAAGTATCGAAGTCCTATATTTGGATGATGTTTGAGTTCTTTGTTCTTTTGTAGAGATTCCTTCGAATCCGCCTACTCGTTTATGCTCTGATTTCATAGTTACAACGTTTGCACCAGTTTTAGCAAACATTTGTTATGGAATCAACGTGGGAACCTTTACGTATTCTCTCAGTTTGATAGAAATAACAGGCAAATCTCCATCATATCTGCTGTTGTCGTCTTGGAAAAGAAGACGGACTTCACGATTGTCTGCTTGATCAAGGCTGCCCCTGACCTGACAACACAGATATCCCTGACCACAATAGTTACAAGCAGCATCATGAATCAGCGAATTTACTGCTATTCGTCACTCGAACTGCTGGAAATGGCTGCCAAATCTCCCTAAAATTATACGATTTATTGCCTCAAATAAAGACACGCATAGTTTTAAAACAGACTGGATGGTCACGGTTGCAACGCTTTTGATCAGAAGTCTACTTTATCAGGGCTGATCTAAGCTTGAATTACATTGACAAGAAGAAAAATACTATTATAAACTAGTCTCTGATGGGAAACTAGTAGGACGTAGTGTAGCGGTAGCTAGGTAGTTGAATGATCTCTCTTGTAAGAAAGATTATAGTGTAATCTCCCTTTCGAAGTTTCTCGAAGCATCTGTGTCATGAGAGGTGATTCTTAATTATTTAAGAAGTTTAGCGTTTCTCTTAGAAGATTCTAGAATGTCTAGCGTTCCATTGATAAAAACAGCTTGCTAACCCTGCTCTTCGCTTCTTAGTCGATTAGACTTAGAGCCATTCACGTCATCGCTATGTCCGTCTATTTCTCTACGCCACATGACTGAAAACCACCACTTAGCTGTTATTTTTATATTTCCTATCTCTGAACTTTCTAGCATAGATTACTTCATTCAGCTAGATTCTACATTGTGATTATGTATCATCATCGACCAGTAAATAAAATATATATTCTACGTAGTAAATATATAATTCTTGAATTTATTCTTCATCCCTATATGAACTCTTGTAATAATATACATGCAGCCACATCAACACCTTGTACTGACTATATATAACCACTACAGTAGTTTATGTACTGGAAATAGCAACCAAATGTTCATGAAATTCCACCTCAACAACCACCTTAAAAGGTTCGATCGTCACTGGATTATGTAGGCCTAAATACGGAATGTCCGATAGAAAGACAGGACATCCTTCTCTGAGTTACCATTGATCAAAGGTTTCTTCAGTCAATGAAGAGGCATTAAAATATTTTACAACTAATAATGTATAATAAAAATATTCAAATACAAACTTGTTACCAGTTCAAAACCGCTTGAGGCATATTCGAACCCGTAAGGAGATCATTCATTGCATTTTGTTACGAGAAAATTTGAACTGGTAGCAAGTTTGTATTTATACACATCACTGCTTAGCGCTGTCACCCAGTAAAAATATTTAAATTCCGAAGAAGAAATGCTAATACGATTCTTTTATTTCTTTGCAGCAATATTTTCTCCAGACAACTCGCGGGGGCGAAGTAGAAACAAATTACTTATTTGATAACTATTAATCTCATTTTGAGGTATGGAAAATTTTTATTACAATATTTACATCAACATTGTTCCAGTTGGTTTAATTTCCGATCGTTGCCAAGTGTATCACATGGCAAGGTTAAAAATGGGAGAATCTATAAACGAAATTTCTGTTTTTGAAAGAGAATTTGTAATAATCCTTTCTGTTATAAGCACAAGGCCTAAAATTTCGAGGGAGGGGACTAATCAATTACCTCGACCCCAGTGTTTCACTGGTACTTATTTCATCGACTCCAAAAGGATGAAAGGCTAAATCGATCTCGGCGGAATTTGAACTCAGAACGTAGCGGCAGATGAAATACCACTAAGCGTTTCGCTCGGCGTGATAGCAATTCTTTTCTACAACTTGGCACAAGGCCCGAAATTTTGGGAGAGGGGAGGCAGTCGATTATATCGACCCCAGTACGCAACTGGTACTTAATTTATCGACCCCGAAAGGATGAAAGGCAAAGTCGACCTCGGCGAAATTTGAACTCAGAACGTAAAGACAGACGAAATAGCACTAAGCATTTCGCCCGGCGTGCTAACGATTCTGCCAACTCGCCGAGAATTAGTAATAATCGCAAGTAGATCGATGGAGTGGATTTTGGACGAGAGTGTTGATACATTTTTTACCTTGTGTCAGTGATTAGACTGCGGCCAAGTTGGAGCACCGCCTTGAAGAACTTCAGTTGAATGAATCCAACCCAGCACTTATTTTTCTAAAAGCCTGGTTCTCATTTTATCGCTACTTTTGTCGAACTGCCAAGTTACGTGAATGTAAACATACCAAAAACTGTTGTCAAACGGTGGTGGGGGACAAACACACACACATACACATATATGTGTGTGTGGGGTATATATATATAAGTATGTGTGTGTGCATACATACATGTATATATATATATATATACATATATATATATATATATATATATATGTATATGTATATATATGGGTAGAGAGAGAGAGAGAGAAATAAAAGGCTTCTTTTAGTTTCCGTCTACCAAATCCACTTGCAAGTCGCTGGTCGGCCCGAGGTAATAGTAGTAGACACTTGCCCAAGGTGCCACGTAGTGGGACTGAACCCGGAACCATGTCGCTGTGAAGCAAGCTTTTTGCCACACAGCCACGCCTATCAACATTTTTTTTTCTAATTCCCTTCAACGGAGCATCCCCTACTTGGTGTCTCGACCTACAACAAATAGCAGCTAAATCTCTTTCAAATCACATCCTACTTCACACTACGCCTGTCCTTTAAAAAATAAATTCGCTAACGTGTTCTTTGGTTCCCTGTAAAAGGAGATGGTCATGGCGGGAAAGTCTTTTATTCTAGTTCTGCTCGAGCACGGTTGAATGGCGACTCTGCAACGACAACAACATCGATTAAGTAAGATACACTAAATTCTCGCCGGCACCATTCACTTAGCTATGAATATAAGCGTAATCTTTTTAAATTCTCTGAGATTATTATTTCCCAGTGTAAACTGTAGCGAGTATTGTATAGTAAAATGCAGCGCTCGATTAACCATTAAGCAAAATATACACACGCTTCGCGTATCAAGGGAGTGGGGGCGCTACGGGAATGGTAAATGGTTTACGGCACAAAATAAATCATTTAAAACTTACTCATATACTACACGAAGTTGTTTATAAGATCGGAAATATATTTTCGAAGTGTTCATGGTATCATTGTCAGGATCTGATCAAAGACTTTACAATTAGTTGGAGAAAACTTTCTAAATAAAATGGAAGTATTCAAAAATAAACATTATTTTCCATCTTACTATTAGTTTTGTTTCGTTTTGGAAAATAATTATTTATTTTATAAATTCAAATTACGATAAACGTAAACAAACAAACGAAGTTTGCTTTTAGAAGCGTTGAGATGTCTTAGAAAGTTACAGAAGTGATTTTAAATTCTCAAACGCAGGATAATGCTAATAATATAACCTGAACAGGATAAGCTACCCCTATTTTGAAGAAAAAAAAGTGTAGTTTTATAGTTTATTATTTTTTATATTTTGAACTAAATATATATATATATATATATATTTGTTAAGTGCTCAGTGCCTTTATGGATCTAAATCTGGCCCTGATAAAATGTGTTTCTTGAACTTTCAGAATTGAAAAAATGTTTTTTTCTATTTGCATGGTGAAAAATAAGAAACAGAAAAAAAACCATCCTAATGTATCTTTTATTATATTTCTATATTATATTTATATCTAAATTGGTATGCTCATTCTAAGTTACACGGGAAAGAAGTTGTGAACTTAGAAAAAAGGCTTTTGTCTTTAGTTTTATTTCACATCTAAATATATAGTGTAGTAATATATTTATGAAATACTTTCTGTTGGTATTTTATAACAATATATTGGAGCCTTTTAGCTCTCCGAACAACGAAATATATTGATTTATTATATAGATAGCTTCCGATTTATAAAAACGAAAATGATCGTCTGATATTTTTAATATTCTCAACGGTATTGAAACGACTTCAACATCGAATTGAAAACAGGAATCAACTTTGAAGTTGACGCACTCGTCTAAAATAGAATATTAAAATGAAGTGCAATAGTGTCGAATGACATAAACATGAACAGGGTTATATGCGGTTGATGGCGCAATAGTTATAACGATCGTTACGTTTCATGTCTCTTAATATCACAACAAATTCCCGCCCGGATCGTGTTTGATTTTTATCCTCCTGCGGTTGATGAAATAAGGAATGGTCAACTGAGAGAATCGACAGAACTACCCATACACACTTGCAAAGTATGTGTGCATAGGTACAGATGCGTCTGTGTAATAAGAAGTATGCTTCCCAACCACATGGTTCCGGGTTCAGTCTCAATTCGTCGCATCTTGCGCATGTGTTGTCTACTATAGCCTCGAGCAGACCAAAGCCTTGTGAATGGATTTAGTAAATGGAAACTGAAAGAAGCCCGTTACGGTTGAGAAATTCACTTTGTCACCACGGGTTCCTGGGTTCGATTTCCCAGCGTAGTGTCTTGGTCGAATATATTTTTAGTTTTCTTTTTTCACTGTAGCCTTGGGTCAACCCATTCTTTCTCAGTCAACCTGAACTAACGGATATTGTTTGGATTATCCATCGAATGGATTATCCTTGTACTTCAAATGGTTAGTACACGTTTCTTCGGAATACACAACCATATTACATACTAACTCAATGAGTAGGTAATTCAGTTGATCGAACAACTGAATATTCATGGTCGAAATTGACGAAGATCCCTTCATTTTTTTACTTTACTATGCTGAGAGAGCAAATCCCGCCAATATCGATGAGGTGGGTCATGTTGTGGATCAACGTTATTTGTTGATGTTAGGAATGAAGTTTAATAAAACGGCGGATGATAAAATCAGTTGAGAATTTGGGAATGGTCTGCAGCATTAAATGGTCTCTGCCTCTTCTGACCTCAGCCTCGCCCTCATCACATCTACCATTTATTTGTCAACAGTCGATGAAATAGATTCCCGTAAAATACTGGCGTGTATTTACTTGATCTTACCCACCGACTCTCAAATACATAACCTTTCTTCTATAGGGACAGGGCCTGAAATTTGAGGAAGATATAAATCAATTACATCGACCCCACTATCCAACTGGTACTTATTGTCTCGACCCTGCAAGTATGAAAGGCAAAGTCGACCTCGGTACGATTTGAACTCAGAACGTAAAGATGGAAGAGATACTTGTAAGCATTTTGCTTAGACTCTGCCAACTCGCCGCCGTGGCTCTGAAATACCTATCCTTGAACCGATGATCATTAGTTAACCAAAACATCTCGTGCATGTTTGTGCATTGAACAGCAGTATTTGTTCAATATGGTCTTCAGTGTTTTCCTAGTCTGCGTTCATCGATTTCAAATCGTCGCGAAACATTCGACGCCATTTGGACTGGTATCGTCTGCGTTTTGTTTTGGAGGATTTTTTTTTCTTTCCTTCTGGTGATATTCATCTTAATGTTGTTTTTGAAAACCAATCATCTGCCTGCCTATCTCACATATTCTTCTTACTCTTCTTACTTGGTATTCTAAGTTCAATTATATCCTAGAACAACTTTTTCTTTTCTCTACATTAATGTAATCGATGATATCGATTAGATTTTTTTCCCAAAATATATGGTCTAGTCAATAGCCAATTTCAATCGTTTTTTCAGAGCTCACATTTTGATAACTACGATAGGAACACTTCTGTTATTTAGGCTGAACAAGGCGGCGAGCTGGCAGAATTGCTCTGAGTTTAAATTCTGCTGAGGTCGACTTTGCCTTTCATCCTTTCGGTGACCTCTGGGGTCAATGTAATCGAATTAGCCCCTCCCCTGAAATTGCTGGTTTGTGCCCAAATTCGAAACTCATATTAAAGAGACTTAAGAAGGCGAGCAAGCAGAATCGTTAGCACGCCGGACAAAATGCTTAGCAGCATTTCGTCCGTCTTTACGTTCTAGTTTCAAATTCTGTCATGGTCGACTCTGCCTCTCATCCTTTTGGGATCGATAAAAGGAATACCAGTTACACATTGGGGTGGACGTAATCGACTTACTCCCCAATGCTAAATTGCTGTCCTAGTGCCAAAATATTAAACTAATGTTTCGATTAAATAGTGGTGGTAGAAGCTTCCGTACATGTTCGAAGTTCCAGTGAGCTGCAAAGAGATACAGTTTATAAAAATTTCTCATAGATTTGGCATTGGATTCATTTGAACGCTCGTGCCTTTCCCAAGAGTAATATTACCCGCTTAGGAAATTGAAATAGTACCATGTCGGAATATAACATGAGCCCCGGGATTGATTTTGCAAGTGTGTGTGATACTGATCATTAAATTCTCCTGGGGAAATAAACACAACTTTCTCACATCGGTACAAGTTCAGATATTTTATCCGAAGAGTAAAGAACCGGAGTATGTCGAATATTTTCTAAGAAAATGAAAAGTAAGTCGACGCTGCCAGGATTTGAACCATGAAAGTAAATACATGTAATACAAGTAACTTAATACCGGAAGCTGATTATTCGCTATTCTATTGATTCTGCTATCCACCGTCGTCAAACTAAATATATAGTGGAATATCGTTGGCCGTCCAAAAATAAATTCAAAATGTAAAACAATAGTAGGCTGAAGTCGTTTGTATATGAAGCTATGGAAATATGCGCGCGCTCGCCTGTGTGAACGCTTGTATATTTTGCTATGCATTGAGAGGCGATTTGTTTTTGGGTTTTTTTTTATTTTCTGTCGCTTTATTTTTCAAAATTACTTTTTAACGTTGTAAGCAAAATCAAACAATATATGCGACATAGTAAAATATTATAAAGTATATGTCTGTGTTTATTCGTATCCTCACATAATAGCATTTTGGGGAACTATATTTTATAGATTTCTTTATTCTCTATCGGTTGCAGAATTATCCAGTTCGTGTTGGTTAAACACACTCAGCTAAAACTGCTCTTATCTCCTGTTACTGCAATTATTTCCGCTGCTGATATTTCTTTTCATAAAACATTAGAAAGACAGACACCAACAAAACATTTCTTTTTATATAGGAAAAATTTCACGTCTGCCTACATCGCCACAGACTTTGCGGTTTCGCAAATGCAGCTTCTTCTTTAGTAATCCTCGTGACTTCGTTTATATAACCTTCGCTTTGATAGTCTTCTTCAAGTACAGAAAAATCATGATGATTAACTGAATCAATCGCTAAGACATGGAAATTGTTGACACAAACTACCACCAATCAATTTATCTTTTTGAAAGTCATTCCGAAGCCATTTAACAGCGAGACACAGTGACTAGGAATGGAGTAGACGTTTTTATTATCTTAACTGATCTAAACAAAAGCGATAGACTAGCAAAATTAGCAAAGTTTGCAGCAGTTAATGTAGTCTCTGTACGCTTTGTGTTCTAATCTTGCCAGAATCAACTTGACCGTTCTTACGAAATAGATGAAAAGTTTTAAATTTGGCTTTATACATAAAAATCCCACCCCCTTTTTTAACTGTACAAAATAGCATGTAATAAGTTCGAGGCAAATTGAATACATATTCCACCGGTTTCAATATTCATCGTCAAGTAAAAGGCGACGAGCTGGCAAAATCAATACCGCGCTGCACGTTTAACGACATTTCTTCGGTTTTACGTTCTGGGTTCAAAATCCGCCGAAGTCCACTTTGCCTTTCATCACTTCGAGGTCGATAAAATAAGTCCCTGTTAAATTCTGGGGTCGAGGTAATCGACTTAACTCCCTCCCCACCCTCGAAATTGCTGGCCTTGTGCGAAAATTCGAAACAAATATTTATTGGCAACTCTTTCATTTCATATGCATTTGTGACATTTTCTCGCTCTTTTAACTTTGGCGACATGTTTCTTAAAGAAAGAATCTTCTTTTCTGTCGCAGCTGTTTTGCAGTTGCTGCTGTTGAAATCAGTTCCACGCAGTTACAGAACTTGTTGAAATCCCGCTCAAAGCTAGACGTGTCGTCTGCCATTACTTCAAATCCCTTCATCTTAAAGCTGACAGCTCGATGCACTGGACTTTTGTCATACAAGCTGGTGAGTCGTCTGTTCGTTTTATTCATAGCATCTAACACCATAACCATGGCTATCCTCCTCCTCCTCATCATCATCATCATCATCATCCTCATCCTCATCAACAGCAACAGCAGCAGAAGCAGCATCATCTTTATCGTCATCAATAACAACAGCAACAATACGAGGACAACAAAATATTCTCGACTGCAGAACCATTACTACCAACAACAACAACAGCTACAACAATTTCAACCCGATTACAAATGGCCAAACCCCAGGCAAGGGTACCTTTATGTGGCTGCTCGGATTGCTAGAAATAGCAGCTTACTCTATCAAACGAAAAGGACAGAGCTTTAAAAAAAAGTAAGGGCACACAGTGTTGTATGTCATCCTAATGGTCGAGATACGCGCTTTCCACAGAAAAGGCGGGAATGTCAAGACTGGAATGTCTTTGATTATATAACTGCTTGATATGAGTTGACCTGGAGGTAAGCAACAACAGCAGCAACAACACACTATGTCACATCTACTTTTTACGGTTAAGTCGTTGCAAAGCTTCTGATATCATTGATACTACAATCACCACTGGAACTACTACAGCCAACACCACCACCACAACAACACTACCACCGTCACCCACCAACACCACCACCAATAACAACAACAGCAGTTATTATTATTATTATTATTGTTAATATTATTGTTGTTGTTATTGTTGTTGTTGTTGTTATTATTCACTGAGTGAAGTAACTGAAACGCTGCTTGCTATAGAAAGTCAACAACATTTGAAACGTCGATGTACTAAACAGAATGACCTCCCAAACTAAGATTGACCTGATCTCTTTCCTATTCCATCTGTTATGACATTTTCTGTCATGGTTACAAGAGGAGTGAAGCGCTCTTTTTCTTCTTCTTCTTTGTTTTTGCTTCGTCCATCTCATTCGTGTCCATAGTAACAACCATAATTCCACTACACAGAGGGGAAGAACGAAAATAAAAAGTGAAGGAAGGAGTACGAAATATTCTGCAAGCGATCTCCTTTGATCGTTCTTCTAATCAATACTTTGATTCAACTCGTGTGATTGGCTAAAATAAAAACCTCTCAGACAAGTTCAACTGAGTCACCTCTTCTTTCCACCCATTTTTATTCTCTTCTTTCCTTCTCTCTCTCTCTCTTTCATCCTTACTTACCTTTATTTTTTTTATTCTTTATCTTTTTATATCTCACTCGTTTCTTTCATTACACTGCGACCATACTGGGGCACCACCTCCAAAAATTTTTAGTCGAACGGATCAACCCCAGTAATTAGGTTTTTTCTCTTTTTTTTTTTTGCTGTTGTTACAGGCTGGTACTTATTCCATTGGTCTTTTGCAGGGGACGTTACCACGCCAACACCGGTTGTCGATCGGTAGTGCAGGACACACACACACACACATACACACACACGACGGTCTTCTTTCAGTTTTCGTCCACTGAATCCACTCACAAGGCTTTGGTCGGCCCGTCGCTATAGTAAAAGACTCTTGCCCATGGTGCCACGCAGTGGGACTGAACTCACAACCATGTGGTTAGGAAACAAACTTCTTACCACACAGCCACGTCTACGCCTTTATTTACTATTTTCGTTCGTTTATCCTTCCTAACTTACTTTCTTCCTTACTTCACTCTTTCTCTCTTGATTTCATTCTTGATTTCTTCCATCATTTATTTATATTATATTTATTCGTTTTATTTATTCTTTACTTATTTTCATCGCAATTTCTTGTTTTCATGCAGTTTTTATTTAATTTTTATTTGTTCATTCATCCATTTTTATTCCTTCCTTCATCATTTTTTCATTCGTTCATTTTGTAACTATTTCCTTTCTTCCATTTGACTTTCATTCTTAGTTTCACTCATTCTTTCTACTTTTCTTTCTTCCGTCCTTTATTTCACTGATCATTCTTTCATAATTTTTTTCTTTCTTTCATTCTTTCTAACCTTTGTTCTTTTCGTTCGTTCTTTCATTCTTCAATATTTAATTTCATTCTTCTCTTTGTTTTATTTCTTCCTTTCATTCTTTCTTTACGTCGTTCTTTCTTTCTTTCATTCATTTAATTCTCCTTCTGTTTCGTCCTTCTGTTCATTTAATCTTTCATTAATTCTTTCTTTCTTTCCTTCATCATCCTCACCTTCAGTCATTCGTTATTTTATTTACCGTTTTCATTCGTCCATTCTTTCTTTCTAATTCTTTGTTTATTTATTGTTTTCGGTGGTTCATTCATATCTACTTTTCTTTTTTTACTTCCCTCTTTTCTTTCATCTTGTCATTCCTTCATTCATTCATTTCCTTCAGTGTTTTATTTTTTCTTTCATTATTTACATCCTTCTTTTTAATATCCTTCCTTCTTTATTTCTTCTTTTCATCTCCTTCATTTCCTTCAGTCATAAATACTTTCTATTTTTTTCTCGTTTATTCACTTCGTTTCATTCTTTATTTCCATATCATTTCTTCAAATTTCTCTCTTTCTCTTTCATCCTTCATATCTCACTTCCTTTCTCTTTCTCTCGCTCACTTTCTCTCTCTCTCTCTCTCTCTCTCTCTATATATATATATATATATATATATATATATATATATATATATATATATATATATATATATATATATCTTTCTATCTATCTATCTATCTATCTATTTTTTCTTTCGCATTCACCTCCTTCTCAAACTCTCTATCTTTCTTTTTCGGTATTCCATTCATCCTTCTTTGGTTTCATATTTTTTTTCTCCTTTTCATTCTCTGCCTTTCTAATTTTATTTCTTTCCCTCCTTTCTAACTCATTTTATTTCTCTTTTGTTGTTTATCTTTCTGTTTTTCTTAAAATTTATCCCTTTTTCTATTCCTCTCTCTTTCTCTCTCACTCCCCTAACACACACACACACACTTGTTTCGTTAGCCCTCACTTTGAAAGAATGTCCAGAACATTCAAAGAAACGTTATGCGCGAAGATATGTCAGATGTAATATTGGTGAGAATTTGTTTTTTACTTGGCCAGCTCTTTGAAGTTTCCTTTTTCTCAAAGAAGGCAAAAGAAGAAACGGTTACAGTAGAGAATTCAAGGTTTTGCAGCAGTGGTGCTCAACCAATTTTTACCTAAGGACCTCTTCGATTCCTATTTTATTTGAACAAAACCTCATAACCATTACATGTTTTAAAAAACTTTATTGTATTTATATAATTGAATAAGATTTATAATTCAATATTATTGAGAATTATATTTTTTATTTGCTTTAGTCATTCGACTGCGGCCATGCTGCAGTACTGCTTTGAGGAGCTTTAGTCGAATGAATCTACCCCAGTACATCTTTTTTAAGGCATGGTACTTATTTTAGCGGTATGTTTTGCCGAACCGCTAAGTTGCGGGGAAGTAGACGCATCAACACCGGTTGTCAAGCGATATTGGCGAAAATCACAAAAACACACACACACACACAAACACACATATCGCTTGGTGGTGATGACTTGTACTTAAATGTGACCAAAGCCTTGTGAGTGGATTTGATATACGGAAACTAAAAGAGGCCAGTCGTATATATATATATATATATATATATATATATATATATATATGGGAGAATGTACGAAAAAAAACAACAACAGACGAGGACAGTTGGTGTAAACAACAAAAGGATTATTAGTTTGACGCTCGGGAATACAGAAAGTCTTTAACGTTTCGAGCTACGCTCTTCAACAGAAAAAATACGGAGAAAAAATATGTATGTATATGTTTGTATGTCTATGTTTGTCCCGTCACCATCGCTTGATAACCGATGTCGGTGTGTTTACGTCCCCGTAACTTAGCGGTTCGGCAAAAGGGACCGATAGAATAAGTACTAGGCATACAAAGAATAAGTCCTGGTGTCGACGTGTTCTACTAATGGCGGTGATCCAGCATGGCCGCAATCAAATTACTGAAACAAATAAAAGAATATGTATATATATAAGAGTATCACACCAAACCACATCACATACCCAAGGCACACAGAGCTGCGCTCGGTAGTGCAGTGAGAGCACGGGTTAAAAATAAGACTACTGAATGATAATAATAATAATCATAATAATAATAATAATAATAATAATAATGAACAATAATAATAATAATAATAATAATAATAATAATAATAATAATAATAATAATAATAAGGTATAAACACACGCCAGAAAAGGTCACAGAAAACGAGAAAGCAACCATACACTGGGATATTCCAATACACACAGATAGAGAAATTAAAGCAAATAGACCAGATATAGTTGTCAAAGATCATGAAGAAAAAAAATGCTTTCTAATTGATGTATCAATACCAGCAGATGACAACGTTTCTCTAAAAGAAATGGAAAAACTTTCAAAATACAAAGACCTGGAAATAGAGGTAACTCGAATGTGGAATCTAAAAACAGAAACAATTCCTATCATAGTAGGTGCCTTAGGTATAATTAAAAAATATTCAGACAAATACATAACAAAAACACCAGGACTTACAAATATATATAACATACAGAAAATTGCACTACTGGGCACTGCACACATCCTACGCAAAACACTTTCAATACAGTAACAATAAGAGCATCACAGCAAACCACAACACATACCCAAGGCACACAGAGCTGCGCTCGGTAGTGAAGTGAAAGCACGTTATAAAAATAAAACTACTGAACAACAACAACAATAATAATAATAATAATAATAATAATAATAATAATAATAATGACGATTTTATAGTGGGAAATAAGATAACGATTTAAAGTGGGAAATACGAAGGTTGTGGTCAATGAAGAGAGTAGATGTCATACCAAGAGTAATTGATGCACTTGGAAGTATCAGTACTTAACTACCAGCATGGCTGGAAAAAAGATTGGTGCAAATGTGAAGATAGAACACCTACAAAAGTTAGCATTGCTTGGAACTGCAAACATTCTATACAGGGTTTTTGAAGCATGACCAGTAAAGAAGTGTCACCTTAGGCTGCTGGTTGTGGACAGCTGAAATTTTCCATCATACCCAGCAAAATATGCAGTGAGTTTTCATATAATAATAATAATATGAAGAAGGTGAATATAATGTCAATTATTGCTGGGTCTTTGGAAACAGTATCAGAAGATATCAAGAAGAATATAAAGGAAATTGGAGTAGATTTGCCCAGTGGAATTGTTACAAAAGGTTTGCCTCCTTGTCACGGCCAGAATAATCAGGAAAGTATTAGATAAGTGAAAAGAATGGATAGCATGGTACCGTAGGCGGCAGGTAGTAAGCCCGCTGCGCATTCAAGACTCCAGGGGCTCCAACAACAACAACAATGATGGTAAAAAAAAGCATATGAGTTGTTACAAAAAGTAAAAGTTAATTTAAACTGATACAGAAACGGCAAAAAAGTTCTATAATCAAATTCCTTCCCTTTCTTTTTCCTTTCTCAAAGTTTTAGGACTTTTAATAACGTACGAAACTATTATTGATAACAGCAACTTGTCAGAAACGTCACAGATTAAATTCGTTTCGTTAGATTAAAAAATATAAGCAACCAGTTGTTGATTTTGTTTGTTTCTTTTTGGCGCATAACTATAATGAAAAGCATTTCAGTCAATACTATTTCAACTTTTTTCAGATTTAATATTTCTTGGACAATATTATCTAATGTGTTCTTTCTTGAAACGGCAAGGTGGAAGTTGGTAGAAAATTGGCTGCTATTACTTGTAGGTTGCGCGGCTAACTGATGCTCCCCCATAACTCGTATAAATACCAGTTACGTACTTTAGATTCGAATCAATTAATTGAACACATCCACACCACAGAAAGCTTTGTAGTTAATTAAATAGGACGTTAATTGCCGACTTAATAAAAGTATTCAACAGGCTAGTCTTGAATTTAAATCGGCTTTTGGCATTTTACAGTCTTTTATTTTTCATTATCGCTCTTCAGTTAGCTGCCAGGAATAGCTATGGCAAGAAGATCAATAGCGCTGACCATCCAATGATGCATCCTCTCATCGTCAGTACATACACAATTGACTCAATCAAATCAGCGACTCGCTAATAATAAATACTTATTTATTAACAACAAAGGACAATGTATTTGCAGAAACACAAGATCAGACGACTTAGTTTTCTTCTTCTACATTCTGTGATCAAAGCACCCCTCCCCCACGATCGAATTTAATTTTCATCTCTCAAGTCGATATAATAAGTAAGTAGATTCAATCTTTGTAGATTTCTTGTCTTGAACCAATATCTGAGATCAATGGAGCTGGCTATTCTCCGCGGCAATTCTCCGCAGCAACGCCATTGCAATCGTGTACACGAGGTGCGGCTGGACACGCCATTTGTTCTGGGGAGTACAACCAGTTATTCCCCACCATCTTCTGCTGTTTAATTCCCCACCCGCTTTTTTTTACTTTTTCTTTGGGTTTTTTTTTGGTGAGGTAATTATGTTTTCTCGATAATTTGATCTTTATTTCTTTTTCTTTTCTTTTCTTCTTATAAAATGTTGTTAATAAAAAGTTGTCATTATATCACATACAACTGCTTATTAGAGACAAGGCTAATCACAATGGGCGCTGGAGTGTGCAGTCGACTTGATGGTTCTGACGCCATGAAACAGCTGTTGAGAGTTGTTGTTGTTATTGTTGTTGCTGTTGCTGTTGTTGTTGTTGTTGTTGGTAGTGGTGGTGGTGGTGTTGTTGTTGTTGTTGGTGGTGGTGGTGGTGGTGGTTAACCCTTAGCAGTCAAACTGGCCATTTGAGGCCCAAAGATTCTACCATTTTTATATTCACACCAGCCAGATCTGGTCTCTCACACCTACCCTACAATGTCGTTCTAAAAATAAACAATCACATTTTCAAAATCTCAGAGCTGTGAGAAAATGCGTGATGAATTCAAACCAATGTGGATGAACAAACATTACATTTGACAGAATAATGTGAATGTGAAAGGGTTAAACTCAGGTCAGCTCTGATCGAGTACACTCAAGGTCCAGGCACTTCAGCCGTGACCATCTCACCAATTATCTAAACAAAACAAAATGTCTCTAGAAGTCGATTATACAGTATGTCCTTTTTAAAACATTAGGTTCTAATTTAAGGGCTGTTTGGTTGTTATTTCTAACAGGTGAGGTGAGCACGTGGAGACTCCCTCTTTCGGTTCATTATGCTTTAAGTTAGTCAGAACATGCGACGCGGTACTGACGAAATTTGCAGACTGACAAGATTAATGCCGTACAAGGAATTCATCCATCACAACTTGAGTTGAAGACGTTAACGAACATTTAGCTTGTCTCAGCCTCAAATCTAATTAAAGAATGTTAATAACATACGGCAGACGTTCACTTGACCGAAGCAATGAAGCAAAGGATTCGATGTGTTTAAATACTGGATGGATAGCATACATCGACAGGTATAGTCGATATTCTTTTATTTCTCCATTTGTTTCAGGAGACCATCCGCAGCCATACTGGAGCACCACCTTGAAGTTTTTAGTTGATCATATATCTTTCAGTAATTATTTTAAAGCTTGCTAATTAGCTCATTAATCTCTAATTGTTAGGGGACAATAGCAGAAATCATCGTCTTATGAGCTGTGTCATCGAAAAACAGACGTCGAGACGGCACACACTCATATATATATATATATACTTACATAAATACACACATACATACATACACACACATACATACATATATACATACATACATGCATGCATGCATGCATACATACATACATACATACATACATACATACATACACACACACACACACACACATACATATGCCTGTGCGTGTCTTTGTATCTGTGTTTGTCCTATTATTGCCTGTTGGTAGGTTTACGTCCCCGTAACTTAGTAGTTTGTCAAAAGAGAATAATAGAATAAGTAGCAGATTTTTTTTTTTAAATTAAGTATTGGGGTCGATTTATTCTATTGAAATTCTTCAAGACGGTGCCCCAGTATGGCCGCAACCTAGTGACTGAAACAAATTAAACATATTACAAAACAATTCAGTTAATGTTAACGTATTTAATACAGTGAAAGTTTAATTGTTAATTAGTAATTCTTGCGTGATGAACAATAAACAATATCAATGAGAGATATTATTTTAATTATCTCGACAACCAATTGGAATAATTAAAATAGAACCAGTCATTAAGTAATCTCGTTTTTCTTCTCCTTTGCAGTAGAATTATCACTAGTTAAGATTATAATGTTTACGTCATTAAAAATTTTAACTCTGACCATTAAATATCATCGGAATATTTAAAATCAGAAATTATTATTATTATTATTATCTCTTTATCACAGATTTTCTTGGAGCTCCTGGAGTTTTTCGTGCATAGCGGGCTTGCTACCTACAGCCTACGGTGCCATGCTATTCGCTCTTTTCAGCTATCTAAGACTTTTCTGGTTATTCTGTCAGTTCCAAGGAGGTAAACCCTTTTTGTAATAGTACTACTGGGCACTCTATTCCAATTTCCTTTATATTCTTTTTGATGCCTATTATTATTATTATTATTATTATTCCTTTGAAGGTGGCGAGCTGGCAGAAACGTCAGGACGCCGGGCAAAATGCTAAGCAGTATTTCGTCTGCCGCTACGTTCTGAGTTCAAATTTCGCCAAGGTCGACTTTGCCTTTCATCCTTTCGGGGTCTTTTTTTGTCCCCTCTATGTTTAGCCCCTTGTGGGCAATAAAGAAATAAGAAACGTTAGCACGCCCGGCGAAATGCTTATCGGTATTTCGCCCATCGTTATGCCCTGAGTTCAAATTCCACAGAAGTCGACTTTGCCTTTCATCCTTTCGGGGTCGATAAATTAAGTACCACTGAAACACTGGAGTCGATGTAATCGACTTATCCCACCACCCAAAATGGCTGCCCTTGTAGCAAAATTTGAAACCATTATGATTGTTATTATTAAGGCGGCGAACTAGCAAAATCGTAAGCACGTCGGACGAAATGCTAAGCGGCATTTTGTCCGTCTTTACGTTCTGACTTCAAATTCCGCCGAGGTCGACTTTACATTTCACTCATCAGGATCGATAAAATAAATACCAGTGAAACACTGGGATCGATGTAATCGACTTACTCTTTCCACCGAAATTATTAGCCTTCTGCCAAAATTTGAAACCAACACAGTAATTTAACTGCTGTTTTACATGCACTTGACGTCTCTACGATATTAAAATCGAAATGATGACAGAGGCAGTCGACATCACTGAAATTTGAAGGCGGAATGTAGACTGGTATTTCTATGGACTGCAAGACAACTGGTGCTGCAACCAGCTGACTCTACAATCCACCTCTTGCGAAATTTATTTTAACTTCACCCCCCCCCCCCCAACAACAACAACAGCAACAGCAACACCATAGCCAACATCACCACCATAAATTTTCATATATATAAACCCGTATAACTTACTTTATAACCATGTTAAGCTTCATCACAAAGCAACAAATTGTGGGAACATAAACTACTATATCTAGCCGGGAATTTCACCTCGGCTTAGTTTCTCGACTCTGAAATGATCAAAGACAAATTTGCCCCTGGCTGTATTTGACGCTCAGAAAATACAGATGCTATCTCTGACAACAAATATATATATATTTATTTCATATCCTCCTTTTCATCAGATATCTATTTTTATAATCTCTATAGAGTATCTTGCTGACAACAACATTAATACAACAAAAATAATAATTATTATAATGATAATAATAATAATGGTTTCAAATTTTGGCAAAAAGGCCAGCAACTTCAGGGGAGATGCAAGACGGTTATATTGACCCCAATATGCTATTGGTACTTATTTTATCGTCTCCTAAAGGAAGAAAGGCAAAGTCGACCTCGGCGGGATTTGAACTCAGAACGTAAAAATGGACGAAATGCCGTTAAGCATTTTGTCCGGCGTTCTAATCACCCTGGCAGCTAGTCTGTGACAAAGCAACCTTGGAAAAAGGAAAACTAGTTAACAGTAACAATATCACACAAGATAAAGCAAATGAAATAAGAGAATTAGACCAAAGCCAGACATACAAATACTTAGGAATCAATGAACTAGACACAATACAACACACACAAATGAAAAAGAAGATAAGAAAAGAATACCAAAGACGAGTTAGAGTAATACTGAAAAGAGAGCTCAATGCGAAAAACACGATGATAGGTAACAACACTATATCCGTCCCAGTTTAAGTTACAGCTACAATATTCTTGACTGGACTCTAAATGAACTAATCAAAACAGGAAAACACGAAAAGTAATGACAGGATTTTGGATGCACCACCCAAAACCTGACATAGAAAGGTTATATATATATATATATATATATATATATATATATATATATATACAACTTATGGAAGGTTGTAGAGGCCTCATACAGTTAGAAAACTATTATAAAATAACCATCATAGGATGACAGAAATACCGAATTCGGAAGCAAGGAAAACTAATACAAATAGCCACAAAACATAAGTAAAACAAAAATTGTTTTCAGTCTTTAAGGAAGCTGACAAATACAAACAAGAAGTCATAGTATCTAACAACTATGAAGAAAAAAATGAAACAACATAACAAAAGCTGTAGAAACAACAAAACAAAAAAACAACAAAAGCTGTAGAACAACTGGAATCGAAACTAAAACTATAACAGCAACGGATCATGGTAAACCGATGGCAAGAAAAGCCCCTTGATGGCAAATATTGGGTTAAGCTAAACAGAAAAGAAATAGACAAAGCAAAATCCCAACATTGGGTGATAAGCTCAGGACTCAGAGCAGAGACTGAAGGATTTTTAACTGCAGCACAAGATCAAAGCCTTCCCACCAGAAATCGCCAGAAACACATAATGAAAAAAAATACAAGTAACTGTAGAAAATGTGTTGATGGAGAAGAGACAATAAATCATATTGTCTCTGGCTGCCCAGTCCTGGCTAAGAAGGAATATATTCACAGACACGACAGAGTTGGGACCTATATACACTGGAAGCTATGCCAACACTATGGAACGACAACAGAAAAAAGATGGTATAAACACACGCCAGAAAAGGTCACAGAAAACGAGAAAGCAACCATACTCTGGGATATGCTAATACACACAGATAGAGAAATCATGGTTAATAGACTGGATATAGTTGTCAGAGATCACCAAGAGAAAAATGCCTTCTAATTGATGTATCAATCCCAGCAGATTACAACGTATCTCCAAAAGAAACTGAAAAACTCGCAAAATGCAAAGATCTGGAAATAGAGGTAACCTGAATGTGGAGCCTAAAAGACAGAAACAACCCTTATAATGATAGGTGGATAGCATAGTGCCGTTGGCTGCAGGTAGCAAACCCGTTACACATGTAACACTCAGGAGCTCCAACAAAATCCGTGATAAAGAGAAATAATAATAATAATAATAATAATAATAATAATAATAATAATAATAATAATAATAATAATAATAATAATAATAATAATAAAATCTCAAATTTTAAAACAAACACATAATTTTCTTATGGTTTCTTAAACATTCCCTAGAACAACACTATGTACAAATCCAAATATATGGTATCCTAGGCATAACACCTACATGAACTTCTAACTTGTTGTCTCTTGAGGTCTCTGGGTGAGACATGGATCCAACTTGTACAAATGCAAAGCAAAAGTCAAACATAAAATAATAATAATAATGCAAAAAAGAAAATCAAAATTATTTAAGAATGATCCACGATCAAAAGAGGGACTGGAAATTATTTAGGGAAAATCCCTGGCTTACCATCCATGCAGGAAGTGCAGAAGATTGTCTTAACTGGTAACTGGTCACATGTATTGAGAAGAGCATTGTCACCGTGAATTTTCTCTTTCCCTTTTTCCCCCTTTATCTTCTTTATTTACTTTTAAATCTTTTTTTTTTCCCCTTTTTCTGTGTTTCTTCCCCTTTTTCTCTGTCACATAACTTTGTAAATAAACAATCTGGTGTATTCATTTTAATGGCCTACCAATGTATACAATGCGTTTCTCTGCCCTAGGTCTCAGGAAGACACTCGGCAAGAAATGGAAACAGAATTGAAACAAAATGCCAATGAAAATAATAATAATATATTCGGAAGAAAGAAAAATTCGATTAGGATTTAAGTTGCGTCAATATGATATCACTAAATAGATTTTATTATTCTAATTTATCTTAATATCAATAAAGTAATTTAGTTTAGCAGCAACAAGAAAGTGCTGCTTCAGCAGTGAAATAAGTGAGTGTATATATGGAAGTGAATGGTGTAGTTATATTAACATCCACAGCATGTTATCCCGTAGCGAAACCTGTGTTCTCTCTCTAAGTATATCGGTCTTCTACACGGTGTAAGTCTGTGCCAGTCTGACTTCTATTTCTGTGATTCGAGTATACACTTGTTTCTCTAGAGATATTTCTTCTCTGCTTGCTGTTATTCATAGAAACATGAACTCACGACATAACGAGGAAGCACAAACGTCTACAGACTACAATGGTTTCCTGTGAAATTAGTTGCAGTTTTACCATTTCCCTCGTACCGTCTTTTATCGTCAATGTTTATTGATCTTCTTCGTTTACATTTTCACCCTCTCCTTCTAGTTTTTTTCCATGATATACACACGCGCACACAGGCACACACACACACACACATACACACACACACACACACACACACACACACACACACACACATATATATATATATATGTACGTATGTATGTGTGTATGTATGTATGTATATATATATATGTATATGTATGTATATATGTATTTATGTGTGTATATACATATATGTATGTATGTATGTGTATGTGTGTGTATACACACATAGATGTGTATAAAGTAGATAGATAGATAGATAGATAGATAGATAGATAGATAGATAGTTAGATAGGCAGACAGACAGACAGGCAGGCAGGCAGGCAGGCAGGCAGGCAGGCAGGCAGGCAGGCAGAGAGACAGATAGCATCACTTCACACTTTTCACCTATCGCAATGTTCGCTGAAATACTTGGATTCGTCAAACAGTTCACAGTTGAAGATAAGATGTTAAACCTCCATCAGAATTATTTATTCTCAACATTAACAAATGCGAAATATAAAGAACGATGCGGAAAGAGAGTTGCTGGAGCTTAGTGAAGTTCAACACAGGAAGCGAGAGATTCTTTATCGATCATTTGCCCTGATTTTGTGATTGACTATCACTCAAAATCGATCACTATTATCCATCAAGTGAACGCATATACATAATTTCTTTTTAAAGTCGAGTGACTAATCTACGCAAGAGTATTAATAGATGTATATATTATAAATGACGCCGGCCGCCTCTATAGTTATTCTATTCTATTGTAGCAATTCATCATAGACCAGTAAAACATGGTTTTATGACAGACACACAACATTGTCGCTCGACCAACTGGAAATGAAATGCTATCCACATTTTCTTCATATCGCACCATGTTAATAAAGGGATGGACATATTGGAAGATAATGTCGTTCTATGTGCACTATGTTGGAATAAAAGACGGCTTAGTCACATATGAAATGTCTTTGATCAAAAAGACTGCTCGATTAGGGTTGACCTGATTCAGACAGCTATAACTGCGAACCGACGAGAAATGCTCTATCTCAGTAATTCTGAACCGGGGCTCACATAACCCTTAGGGACCCGCGTAAAATCTTGTTAGAATTGCTAATACATTGTTTTTATTTCCACAATACACAAAATATTTTAACTTTTTTCCTGATAATATTTAATTACAAAGAATATATTAGGATTTTTTAGATATCGAATAGCTATGAGAGTCGACCTGATAAAAATAGGAATCAGAGGGGTCCTTTGGCAAAACATGGTTGAGATCCATTGCTCTATATAAAGAAATAGTTGCCAAATCTCCTTCAACATACAATCCACTGTATTAAATATATTCTATTAAACGGAGAAAGTCGAGAATACTTGCCGGTGGAATGCTTTTTATCAGATGCCAGCTTATCCAGAACTGATCATTTAATAAACAACAGTAGCAATGACATAGTTACATAATTCTTGGAAGTATGTCTTGGAGGTTATTCAAACTTAGTTTTATAAATTAACGAATCTTTCAATGTAAAAACAATTCAGTTAATGTCATTATCATAATATGTGCGTATATATGTATGTTATTTAGTTTCA
>NC_142932.1:125764390-125829390 GCF_046866305.1 Octopus bimaculoides | reverse complement strand
TATTTTATTGACTGCAGAATAATAGATGAAAGACACAGTTCATATGGCTGGAATTTCAATTCAGATGGTAAAGCGCTCTACGATTATGGCAGTTCAGTGCTCTGTGCTTGGGTTAAAACTGCAATAAAAATAAACGAGTGTGGTTGACTAATTCGAATTCCAAGTCTATGTAGAGAGGGAAATAGCAAAAAGAGAAATAGGACCTTCTCTACTGGAAATTATTTCGATAGAAGTTTACGACTCTACAACGATGTTTACTATGAGTCTATGTCCCATTGAATATGTGAAATTTATCGCTACACTATTTCTCCTTCCGCCAGCCTTTTCATTTCTCCTTCTTCTTCCTCTCTCTCTTCCCTCTCTGTCTCTCTCTCTATATATGTGTGTGTGTATGTGTGTGTGTGTGTTTGTGTGTGTGTGTTTGTATGTGTATACCTAGTGACAATCTGATCTTTTGCTTGTGAGTACATGTGTATGTAATACATGGTTATTACATGTGTATGAATTCTTCTAATACATTCTAATACATTGGAATAAATAGACATACTAGAATGTCTACCGGCTGCTGTATGTCGTTTTTGTATCCTCTCCATTTTCTTATTTGCCATATATATATACATACACGCAGACACACACACACACACATATATATATATATATATATATATATATATATATATATATATACATACATATAAATATACATATATACATACATACATATATAAATATATATATATATATATATATATATATATATATATATATATATATATATATATATATATATATATATACATAGAGAGTATTAGATAGCCAGACGGACAAACATACAGACAAACAGACAGGCAGACAGACAGATAGACAGATAGATAGATAGATACATACATACATACATACATACATACATACATACATACATAGACAGACAGATAGACAGATAGACAGACAGACTGATAGATAGATGTGTGTGTGTGTGTGTGTGTGTGTGTGTGTGTGTGTGTGTGTGTGTGTGTGTGTGTGTGTGTGAAGGCACATGACTTAGTGGTTAGAGTGTTACACTCACGATCCTGTTTCGGTTTCCTGGAGCAAGCGACGCGTTGTTCTTGAGGAAAAAACTTGGTTTCCCGTTGCTCCAGTCCACTTAGCTGTAAGTAGGTGAACCCTACGATAGACTGGCCTTATGATCAGGGAGGGGATGAATGTTGGCCTGTTCGTCTGGCCAGCGGGGTTACGACATTTGAAAGCTAAAACGATGCTGAACAGTATTGCAGGGGCACAAAGAAAAAACACAAACTGCACAAGTCCAGAGCCAATTACTTGCCTCCAGTTCCAGCAGACTTCCAGGGCCTGACCTGTGGAAAAGCCTTCCGAGTATACATCGGACTGATCGGCCACAGCCGGACATACCGTGCTCCGTCTTCTTCTCGCACGTGATATCCTTGATCATCGTCGACAACGACAGACATGTTTTTATATAATATTTGTTGCAGCTGTTTGTCCTTCGTTGTCTGTGTGAAGAAGAAAGGACAGAGAGAGAGAATCGAAGAATGAGTCAAGGAAAAGGCGAATTTGAGGTAATAATTTCAATATACATCTTTCTTTCTAATTTAGGTACAAGGCCAGCAATTTATTTGTTCTTTGGTGGATTTTGCGAGTCAGTCAATTACATCGACCACGTTACTCGACTGTTATTTTATCGACTCGAAAAAGAAAGGATGAAAGACTAAGTCGACCTCGGCGTCGTTTGAACTCGGAACATAATGAACCGGAAGAAATGCTGCTTGGCATTTTGTCCGATGTGGTAACGATTCTGCCAGCTCGCTGTCTTAGTTTCAATATAAATCTTGAATACAATAACAATGTTATCTCTTTTGAAATATATGTTTAATATATATAATATTTAATTAGGTACGTTTATACATTTTTAATTCGTTTTTCTCTTATCTTTGCCTACGAATTACTGTTTCATTAGAAATGAAAATTGTAAATATCTTTGCTTATCTATTCACTAAGTATTTTAGTGACGACAGTCACTATCACTGAGTTGGAGAGGCAGACAATACAGAAAGAGTAAGGGAGTTGGAACTGCAAACGATACGGCAAGTGAGAGAGTAAGAGTTTTAGGTATTAGTAAATGAAAGAGTAGGAGCAGACGACAAATATCGTACAGATTTTTATGATAGAAATACTGACTTTTCTATCATTAATAAAAGTATTGAAAACGAACGTCGGCAGTAAAAGTCTGTATGCAAAAAGTTTATTATGCAAATATTTACTTTACACTATCGAACTTAAATATGAATACAGATCGCTTCTGTGATAAAAAAGATATGTAAAAACTTTTAAGCAATAATTTTTAAATAATTATAATTATTACGAATTTTATTGCTTTCTTATAAAATTATAACATGAAAACTACTAATTTTATTTAAACTGATTGCTACAGCAATCTAAATTGTTTGAATCTGCAATTTGCTAAACAATTTAAGAATTTGTGATCATATGAAGAATTAATGACAAGTAAAGAATTTTAGATAAATAGTTGATGTGCTTAGAGTTTTTATCGAAAAGTTGATGCCATTCCTATGTTCTGAGCATTTAACTTAAGCTTAGGTAAACATTTTGTATTTTTTTTTTTTGTGCAATATTTTCTCCACTCTACATTATCAGATTATCACAGTTTTATTACAATTAATGGTTAAACGGCACTATTATTATTGATAACATATCTCTTGCATATTTACAAATGAAAAGTTTGTTTTATTTATTCTTTACTCAATAAATCTTACTATTTTCAAAATTACAAAAAATTTCATTTTATTTTGTATAAACAATATAAATTTTAAAAGAAGTGAAATTATATTCACTGTACTTATGTCGCTTTAATTGATATTACCCACGGTAGCAAAAATATATTCCCAGCATGAAAAGACTTTGATATGAATGGTAACACCTTCCTAAACATCGCATTATTGGTTGATTGATCATGATAAACACCTTTACAACTCTCTTATATTAGAATTGATGTTTTATGTTTGTGATTAATTGATAGCTAAGTTCTATTATTCGTTTTATTTAATTTTGACGCTTTTTTATTCGAAGATTAGTATTCATTTCATTGTTTTGTATATGCACGATAAAACGTAAAAGATAACAAAATTCTACATACGTTTTCACACGTCTATATGTATACATCATTCATAGGTCCCTGATATTAAATAGTGTTACCATTTACACTTTGAAAATTAGTAACTCCAGTTTTCTGTAGCTACTCGAATCGTTGAGTATATAGAAAAGATTGTTTACTTGTTTCGTTTGGATTGGTCAGTGTTGTGGCGGACGCCCCCAGGCGAGAAGTAGTCTAATCCACTACTAGTAAATAGTGGACTGACACAGTCAGTAGATTCGGCCCGCGAAGAATTTTTTGTTGTTAAATCTTTTGATTCCGGTCGACGTGAGTTATATTGAGTTGTATTGAGTTGAAGGATCTCCCGCGAGGGTGAACCTAAGATTTGAATAGTTAAATTTGTTAAGTACTGTTTTTACCTGCGGGGCTGTGATTTTGTGTTTGTGTTCTTCTCCATTTTGGGGCGAAGTGAAAAGGAAAAAAAGTGATAATGGATTGCGAACCAGTTCCAGCACATGCCGGGAATTACGCTTCAGCGGCTGGAAAAGGTGCAACTGCAGATGCACTAGAGGTGCGAGAGGTTAAAATAGAGCAGAAAAAGCTGAAAGAATATAATAGGCTGATTCAGAAGGAAGGAGCCAGTTTAAGGCTGACCCCGCCAGAAGAAGTGACAGCCAGCACAGCAAAACGAACAGTGGTTTACAGAACACTGTCTGCAACAACTAAGAAAATTGAAATAGCCACAGTGGAGGCGATAGAAGAATGTCTTAAGGAGATAAAAAAAAACCTGACAACATTCTACACAAGAGGAGGAAAATACGGCACAGTGGAGGTGAGGTTCGCCAACGAGCAAGAGGCGATAAATCACTCCACTGTGACGCTCAGGACGCAAGAGTCGGTCCTCCTGCCAACGTACTGCGGCAAAAGGGTCGCTAGAGTGAGAATAGGCAGAGTACCCCTGAAAACAAGGAAGCGTGGCTGGTGGCAGCCGTGATGCATAAAATCATGGAACATATCAGTCAGATTGTTGTAAACGCTTCTGATGATTAAAAATTCGATTAAGAGTGTTCTTTAGATCTGCGGAGGAACAGCTTCATTTAGGTATCTGCTATATAGGTTACATCTATAAAACATACACAACATATTTATGTATACATACATACATACATACATACATACATACATACATACATACATACATACATACATACATACATATATATATATATATACATATTACATACATATAAGAGGGATATGTATGTAATATAATTTTTCTGAATCTTCAGATTTTTTCAATTTGCTAAGCCACTAGTTTCAAATTGATATTAATCAAATTAATATTCAATTTTTCACCCTTACGATTTAAATTTATATATATATATATATATATATATATATATATATATATATATATATATATATATATATGGCACATGGAAGTAAGTTCTATGTAGACGGATGTATTTATATGTTAGTGTTTTTTCTTCATGTTGGTTGTCCTCCTTTTCTTGTTGAAGTTGAACAGACTGAGCTGAATAAGTCTGGAATCCCAATGTTTCTTCTAAGAAAGCCACAGAAGTCGACTTGTAAATTAACAGTGCATCTGGTTGTATGGCTATGAGCGTATGTGAATGTATGTGTATACGTGTGTGCTGGTGTGAAGGTGAATATATATGAGGATATATAAACAAATGTGTTTGAAAACATGTGTATACGGGTGTGTGTGCCTGAGTGAAAATATCTGTGTATGATATGCAGTGTAGTGTGTGTGTATAATGTAGTGCATGTGTGTGTGTGATGTAGTATGCGCATATTTCAGGAAAAGTGTGTGTGTGAGAGTTGTGAAAGTTTGTGTGTGTCTATATGTGTGCCGAGTGTAGTGAAAGTGCGCATGTGTCATCACATGTAGCTGTATGTGTGCACGTGTTTAGTGTAGTATGTGTATGTATCTGCCACAAGATATACGTGCGAGTGTATCAGTGTGTCTGCGTGTATCTATGTGTTAGAAATGAGGAGCTGTGAAGTTGCGGAGGTGAACAACTTAATATGGTAGATTAATGTATTTGAGGAAGCTCGAAGTTAATTGAAACGGAAAAGAAATAAATCAATTGTTTCTCAATTAATATAAGAATATATAAGAGTGCAAGTGTGTTTCTAGGTTTATATAAGACTATATATATGCTTATAGTTGTGTATAGTCGTATATAAGTATGGGTGTATACATGTGTGTTTGTATACATGTATATTTTGGCTTCCATATCTGTCTATATTAACGTGTTTGTGTTATTTTTCTCTGTTCGTATCTATTTGAAGAATTTTATCCGAACTGCGATATTCCAAATATTTGTTTGTGTCTTTGATATACAGAATGGTATTTCACAGGGCGTCCTAAGATCCAGGAGCCTCATACTTTTGACATTGTTGTCTTTGTACTTCAGAATAATATTTCCTTCGCCCTGTAGCACTCCATCCATGATGACCCAATTGTATTCGAGTACATTGAAACGGCGCTTATGCTTCCCGGAGAATCTCTTATATGCATTCTGAAATTCCAATTTAGTCCAAATCATACTTCAACCCCTGACATAGCTGTTCTTTTGCAAAGACCAACTTTTGAAAATCAAGTCAAACTTTATACTTGCGGCGATGGTATTTCTATAAGAAGCCTGTCTCCAGTAAAGAAATCGGAGCTCTTCATTGGATAGCAAAATTCTTTTGGGAGAATTGCTCTCGTCAGCAGGAACCGCCTTCTATTATACTAACACCATAACTGGCCATTTTGGAATATGGAGTCGTAGAATTTAATGTCCTGATCTCTGAGTAGTAGCAACAAGAAGCTGTATCTTATCGGTTCTGATGGATTGGCAAATACTTGTAGAATACTTTGTCATTGGTTTATTATATTTCTTGCTTCCATTTCTTCCCCATAAATTTCGAGCATGGTGCCAACTGAAACTATTTTTGAGAGTCATAGACACAATTAGGTTCATAACTAAAGACAGGTCTCTTCCACGGCTCATGGGTGTCGCTGAGATCAAGCCTCAACCAGTATTCCCCATCTTTGACCTTTCTATCTGGCGTCGCATAATTGTATACTACCATGGTGTGTCTACGGGCAACCTGTTTTGCAGCCGTTTTTGATTAAAAGTGGGCTAATCATTCATCAAGAGTCATAATTGTCTAATGGCTGGTCAGTCTAAAATCATTCTGTTGAAGGCGAACCTCGCATTTCTCAGTTACTTTCAGTTTTCTGTGTCCGATCGTATTCTGTTCATGGCAAGCATCATAGGCCAAGTTTATTATGAGCTGTATTCCTAACAGCATTTGCTTGAATTTTGTTGTTGCTCATCTTTTTCCTGGTGTCCTGAGACTACGTTTGCATTTGGCAGCAAAGAGTGTCAAAGTTCAGAACCTCTTTTTCTGAGACATTATTGATGGAAACATCATTTATACCCAACCACACATAAAAAGAAGAGCTACCTTTGATTGTAACCGTAATTTGAACTTACACCCATAAAACTTTATTTCTGCAGTATTGTTATAGATTCGGGGCTGGTATGTCGCGTCAGCTACTAAAATGACGAAAGAGTTGATTTCAATTAATTAAAGCAAGGAGTCAAAGATTATGGGTACCAGTTTGAATTGCAACATCGACAAATGTTGCTTTCCCTTTTAGAACAATTCGACAGAGAAATAAAAGCGTAGCTTTAAATTGAAGACAAATTAAATAGAATTTTAAATAGAAATGCAAATGTAAAGTAAAGGCGAGATACAAATTATTTGGCAAATGCGAGTACTGACTGTCCAATTGAAACGGTGGCGAGCGAGCGAAAGATGAGGGGAAATGAAGGATAGAAAATGGAGAGAACGGGAGTACAGAGGGTCAAAGAGAAAACAATATCAAAGAATAGGACAGAGAAAGAAGCAGATGAGATGAAGGAAGAATTTGTACAAGTGATGGGGATAGGAGGAAGTAAAAGACAACGGTAAAGGTGAAAGAAAGATGCAAGTAAAATGATGTGATAGTAGCAAAGTGAGGATGAGAGAGGAAACGAGAAGAAAAGATGAAAAAAGAGAAAGAGGAATTATATAGCCGTTGAGAATGATAGGAAAAGAAGGAAAAGGCTGGAAGAGGAAACGCTGTCAATGAGGTGGAAAGAAGAGGTAGAGAAATAAAATACAGAGATTCAGTACTGTGGTGGCAGGGGCGAAGCGACGATAGCTACATACAAAAGAGAAGGAAGACATGAGAAAGGGATGGTGGGGGCAGGAAGAAATGCTTAAAGCATTTATATGTGTATGAGAAGAGAAGCAGACGATCGCACACACACACACACACACACACACACACACACACACACACACATATTCTGAAATATATATTGGATTAAAATTAGAGTAAATTACAATGCATGAGTTGATAAAGCAGTGAATAAAATATTTATGGCTTGTGATAGATTGGGTAACGAGGCCCCGGATACACTGAGACTGGGAAAATGATGCGATTTACAAAGTGTGGACGTCTTTATCATAGATTTTTACTCGATCAGAGCTAACCTGTGGCTAAACAAAAGCGACAATAACAAATACTACTACAACAGAAGGTTTTTTGGGGTGATGAATTCCAAGATACACTATGCCTGTAAAGAAGAGCTGGCATCAACGTTAGCACGCCGGGCGAAATGCTTAGCGGTATTTCTTCTGTCTTTGTGTTCTGAGTTCAAATTCCGCCGAAGTCGACTGTGCATTTCATCCTCTCGGAGTCGATAAATTAAGTACCAGTTGCGTACTGTAGTCGATCTAATCCACTAGCCTCCTCCCCAAAACATTTTGGGCCTTGTGCCTAGAGTAGAAAAGAATATTTTAGACGGCAAACGATAACAGCTAGATTGATAACTCAGGCATAAAGTCACCATCGGCTGCAGTGGTACATTTCCGGCACAAACACTCAAATGGTTATGCTTCAACAATAACCCAGCTGTAAGAGACACATTGCATTATGGTAAGCAGTAGGAGCACAGTCACATGGGTGACTGCTTCGTCAACCTGCAATGCTAAATGATCTTAGAAAAAAGGACAGGATAGTCACGACTGGAACGCTTTGATCATAGTTCTGCTCAGTAAGAGCTGGTCTGAAGCAATCAAAACAACAAAATTACCTGTTTAAAATGTCCTACATAGAATTTATTTGGCAAGAAAAAGGCAAAATGTTTGGGTTCAGCCCGCTGCGTGGCACCTCGGATGTCTTCTATTATAACCTCGAGTGGATTTGGTAGATGGAAACTGAAAGAATCCCGTCGTATATATATATGTGTGTGTGTGTGTGTGTGTGCGTGTGTGTGTGTGTGTATGTATTTGTGTGTTTGCATTTGTCCCTCCGCCATCGCTTGACAACTGATGTTGCTGTGTTTACGTCCCCGTTTCTTAGCGGTTCGGCAAAAGAGAGCGATAGAATAAGGATTAGGCTTACAAAGAATAAGTCCTGGGTCGATTTGTTGGACTAAAGGCAGTGCTCCAGCATGGCTGCATTCAAATAACTCACCCGTCTTCAGTGACAGTTCTATTTTATCAGGATCGCTGATGTTTCTGGGATGAAACATCAGCAACGCCATATTGATGCATATTTGTATAAGTTCAGTTTGTGACAGACAGGTGGCGTATACGTATAAGGTTACTCTAGCGGAATTTGCCGATAGTATTACAAAGTGAGTATGGATGCAAATGGGGCGGTAAATTTGAAGGTTTTGTTGGATAGGGTGCAGGAGGATTCCACAATGACAGTAGAGAGATCCAAGAGGTCCCTTTCGCAGGACTAAGAGGAAAAGCTTTAATTCAAAGGAGAAGATCTTTTCTCGCAGTGTCTTATGCAGGTAGTGCTTTTATTATAGCCTGGACCGACCAAAGCCTCGTAAGTGAATTCGGTAGACGGAAACTGAAAGAAGCCCGTCGTGTATATATATATATATATATATATATATATATATATATATATATATATATATATATATTTATATTTATATTTATATATATTTATATGCGTGTGTCTTTGTGTCTATGATTTCCCATCAGCATCGCTTGACAACCGGTGTTGATGTGCTTACGCCTCCGTAAATTAGCGGTTCAGCAAAAGAGATCGACAGAATAAGTAGCAATCTTCAAAACTAAACAATAAGTGCTGGGGTCGATTCGTTCAACTAAAATTCTTCAAGGAAATGCTCCTGCATGGCCGCAGTCTAACACCTGAAACAAGTAAAAGATAAAAGACAAATGCATAATTGATGTCAATTTCATAAATACTTGAAAGGAGAACATTTGGCCATGGTTTTATTTCCAAATTTGTCCGGTTCCGACTGGTTTGCAAGTTCGACACTTTGGAATATTCTGCTAATGAAATCTCCGGCATAATTGTTGTGTTATTAAATCTATGCTGAGACATATTTGGAATATGTATCAAATTTACGGTGTAAGGGGAAACCAATTCCAAACAGCATTTGAATATTCTAGTCATGGCCGCACCATACACAGGTAACGCAAAAAAAAAATGTAGGCTTTACACGAATGAAAATGTTAAAATAATTCTAGCAAATAAATTACAAAAACGAGAGAGAACGAAAGTATATTCTCAAGCAAGCAGCGGCTTCTCCGAACACACACACACACACACACACATATTTACAGAGATTGGGTGGTTAATGGTTACAAAGTTAAAATTGTCGTCCTCAGGGACCGCTCTTTTAAAGATATCAACTTAATTTACCCAGACACAGAATCAATTAATTGGTTCTAGATTACTCTTTTAAATGTTTTGCTTTATTGTTTTTCATTTTACTTTTCATTACCCTTTATTCTTTTTAATTGATATTTCATTAATATTTTTTATCAATGATGCAACTAATCAGAATACATTAAAAATACAAAATGAAATATGTTCTATCTACAGACATTATATTTTGATACGTCTTAAATATCGTCTTAAATATAACTATTTTATATTTAAAAACAATCTTGTTTTTATAAAGTTGTAGATTTTGTTACAATTTTATTTGTTGAACTTTCCGGTCCAGAGATGCTTACACCATCATCTTTCTCTGCTCTACTTTTGACCGACCCCCACCTTGAGTACTGTTGCCCTCAGTTGATTCGACCCTATATCTCTTATCTTTTATTTGTTTCAGTCTTATTGGAGTTTGGTGATGCTGGAGCACCGCATTGAAGAGTTTTTTTGTCCAATTAATCGACTCCAGCACTTACGTTTTTAATCTGGTACTTATTTTATCGCTCTCTTTTGCCGAACCGCTAGTCTATTGGCCTTGTTCCAAAATCTGAAGCCAAAATGAAAAGGCGGCGAGCTGGCAAAATCGTTAGCAAGACGGGCAAAATGATTGGCGGCACCTCGACCGTCTTCGTTCTGAGCTCAAATTCCGCTAAAGTCGACTTTGCCTTTCATCCTTTCGGGGTCGATGAAATAAGTACCAGTTGAACATTAGGGTCGATGTAATAGACTTACCCCCACTCCTGAATTCGATTTTATTTTAGGACAATGCTAGTTGTCATCTCAGCAGATTTAAGCTTCCCAGCCGCCATCATCCTATCCATTTCGGTTCCTTCATTCATTATTTAATACTGGAAACATCGTTTTCAGTTCAAGTAGTGCTTTTAGTTGATATTACATGATAAGGTGAGTGGTTTGGATTCTTTGTTGCTCTTTTTGTTAAATCTTGTTGGGATTGTGTTTTTATTTATTTATTTATTTTTTTATGGAAAGAAGCCTTCAGACATTCTCGACGTTGTATCATTGTATCAGAAGATATATTACAATATTCTGAACCAAAACAAATATTGCTCAGCCATTCCTTTGCATCATGACGGATCCTATGATACGTTGACAGAGCAGAAGAAAAGAGAAAGAAATTCAATATCTATTGCATTTGAAGACATTGATCAAATGAAGAAATCTAAATGCTGTTGGCGTAATTTGCATTACTGTAAGACTGTCTTTCAACAGTTAATTGCAGTTGCGTTGAACGCAGCAAGAGTAAACATCAATAATGTTATTATTATTAGTATCTAAAAATTTATCCTTGTCTTCCGTCACCCTTATGGCAACGAAAGAAACGATTATTATTATTATTATTATTATAAGTATTTTTTCAGTACTTTTTCAGTAAGCGCAGCTTTCTGCCAATGTTTTGTTTTACCTTCATATTATCTATAACACTAACACTCCTCCACATTAACACTGTTCCACTTATTTATATGCAGTGTCTAAGCAGATTATTTTCTATGGCACGCAGACTATTTAAATCGAAGGGTTACATTTATATATTTTCCGCGCGTTTTGTTTTTTTTAAACCCACCCCAAGATACCTATTATCATAGGAGTCTCTTTTCAGCCCACACATTTTGATTATCTCTATTTTCAGATCTTTCTGTTTTGATAAATTCTTCATTTGTTTCTTAGAGATATATTATCACTTTTGGGAAGAAATGACTTCAATTTGGAGGCTCTTTTTTCTTTCTTGGTATCCTTGACAACCATAACTGGTCTATTAGCCTTAGATTCCCTGTTTCTGTGGAGTGGTATATCGCTGGATGGGTTGTCACTTGAGTCGTGGCACTCCGTCGGTTGTGACGACGAGGGTTCCAGTTGATCCGATCAAAGGAACAGCCTGCTCGTGAAATTAACGTACAAGTGGCTGAGCACTTCACAGACACGTGTATCCTTAACGTAGTTCTCGGTGAGATTCAGCGTGACACAGAGTGTGACAAGGCTGACCCTTTGAATTACAGGCACAACAGAAACAGGAAGAAAGAGTGAGAGAAAGTTGTGGTGAAAGAGTAAAGCAAGGTCCGCCACCAACCCCTGTCGGAGCCTCGTGGAGCTTTAGGTGTTTTCGCTCAGTAAACACTAACAACGCCCTGTCTGGGAATCGAAACTGCAATCCTACGCCCGCGAGTCCGCTGCCCTAACCACTGGACCATTGCGCCTCCACTTGTCGCTTGAGTAGTGGGGGAAAAGAAGATATGTTTTGTTGGCTGTGTGAATAATAACAGAAGCAAACTCGCGAACATTTAGTTGAATATTAATTGCCGGACATAAAGATAATTTAGTATTGGCTGCTTACAATGGTCAATATTAATAATTACCAAATGAGGGGTAGAGAAAAACTGCGCTGCGTTCGTAGAAGCTACTTATGAGACATTGTGTGAATATTCAGACCGGTTGGTCTGTGAACTTGGAGTTGTCTGCTCAAATGTCTGGAGCCGTCAGCATGGCAGGAGTGGAGGCGTGTGAGTCAGTCTGCTGCTTTCAACAATCTACCATAAAGCGAACGCAGAAAACGGTTTTTATAGAAGACAGAAGTTTTGTTCTTGGACAATCGAGAAAACCATATCACGTTACAGCCTCACGCTGATTGGTCGATTTATAGACCGGTCACGTGATTCACTAGCAGTGTTTGACTTCTAGCGGTTAAGTTTCGAATCACTGCTGCAAGTATATCTCAGATTATGGCTACTTGCATATTTATACCACCTCTTTTTTTTTTTTCTTTTGCTTATATTCTGCAATGCTAGAATAAATTTTAGGATAATAAAGCCCCCAACTCCATTATCCCTGTTCATATAATTTCATTGGTTAAGAATGGGTAATTAGAGTCCAAATGATAATGATTTATTCGCAATCTCCACTTGCTCTAAAGTTACTTAGTGTAACCATCTTGTTGTTGTTATTTGTTGCTTTTGCAAGGCGGTGAGCTGGCAGAATCGTTAGCAGGCCGGGCAAAATGCCTAGCGGCATTTCGTCGATCTTTACGTTTTGGGTTCAAGTTGAGCCGAGGTTGAATTTGTCTTTCATCCACTCGTGGTCGATAAAATTAGTACCAGCTGCGTACTGGGGTCGATATTATCGACTTACCCACACCCCCGAAATAGTCGACTTTGTACCAAAATCTGAAACCAATGTTATTTTCCTGTTATTCTTTTATTTCTTTATTGAATACACACACCTATATTGCGAGGAAGCAAAGCGCTGTTTATTCTACACATAGGCACATCAGTGGCTGTGTGGTAAGTAGCTTGCTTACTAACCACATGGTTCCGGGTTCAGTCCCACTGCGTGGCACCTTGGGTAAGTGTCTTCTACTATAGCCTCGGGCCGACCAAAATCTTGTGAGTGGATTTGGTAGACGGAAACTGAAAGAATCTCGTCGTATATATATATGTGTGTGTGTGTGTGTGTGTGTGTGTGTGTGTGTGTGTGTGTGTGTGTGTGTGTGTGTGTGTGTGTGTGTGTGTGTGTGTGTGTGCGTGTGTGTTTGTGTGTTTGTGTTTGTCCACCCACCCCAAACATCGCTTCACAACCGATTCTGGTGTGTCTACGTCCCCATAACTTAGCTGTTCGGCAAAAGAGACCGATAGAATAAGTACTAGGCTTACAAAGAACAAGTCCTGGGGTCGATTTGCTCGACTAACGGCGATGCTCTAGCATGGCCGCAGTCAAAATAACTGAAACAAGTAAAAGAATACAACGACTCCTTGCTATATTACATTGGTTTCTGACAGGAATTCTGAAGCTTTTGTGGGGAAGGGCTAAGTCGATTACATCAACCCCACACCTCAATTGGAGCTTATTTTATCGACTCTGAAAGGACCTCGGCGGAATTTGAACTTAAAATTCAAAGCCAGACGAAATGTCGCTAAGCATCTCGCCCGGCGTGCTAACGATTCTGCCAGCTCGCTGCCTTTAGTGTGTTTATGTTAAAACGCGATGTTGATAACATCTTCTTCTGTTGCAACGCAGTAGATAATCTTCAATGTTGGCCAGAAGTCAGTTTGGAGATTAGATGGAACTCAATGTTCTTCATGTCCATGGAAAAGGCATGAACACTACAAGTTCTCGTTGTGTTTCCAGTTGAAGTTAAACAAAAACAATGATTAAATATATCTTTAGTTATTCACTTATAAGATTAAAATCTGCAACAGATTCTTGCACCATAGGAACTGTAATATTGAAGATTGAGTTAAACCAACACAGAACACGATTTCTATTGAAGTATATTGATATTGACGAATTCCTTTTAATGTTGCATTGCGTAGGAGTTTCTTCCAAGAAGTTAACCACGACAATTATGGTAGCCTACTGATTATCCAAGGATCTTTCATCACATTTCCAATATATAGAGATTTCCTATGTGCATGATATTTACAATCTTCTTGAACCGTAGAACAGCAATAATGTCCACTTGAATAACTTGCAATGATCACCGGCGTTAAACCTGTTATGTTGCGTTTAAGTTGACTTCAAAGATTCATTAATTATCCAAAATCATTTAAAGGATTCAATGCAATATTTAACTGAATTGCTCTCTGTTCGTGGAAATATAACGAAATTTTGATATACTCTCTCGCTTTCATTGCTATCACGAGGTTTCTATCAATTAAGAGATTATTTGAAGAATACAATTTTAGCCTCGATTTGAGAGAGTAAAAAAAGAGAGAGAGAGTGACAAACAGAAAGAATAACAAAGCTATATCTCTGTTTGAAGTCCAATCGTGAACAATGGAATTCAAAGATAAACAGACTTTTTTTTCCCCTCCAGTCATAACTATTTCATGTGAAATGACACGCTGAAAGTATAAGATCCAGAGAGCTTCTTCGTAGAAACGACTGGAAGTTATCGAGTTATGTTGGTTGATTTGCATTCACGTACTTTGAATAAAGCAAAATAGAAAAAAAAATGGTCAGTATATTCCGTAACACACACACACACACACACACACACATAAATTCACGCACGGACACACACAGATACAACATTTACTTTGATATGACGTGGATTCGACTTGAAGAAATTAATTTCTGTGTGCCTGCATGCAAGTATAAATTACATGTATGTATGTGTGTATGTGTGTATGCATGCATGTATGTATGTCTGTATGTTTGTGTGTGTGTATATGTGTATGTATCTATCTTTCTTTCTATATCTCTATATATACATGTGTGTGTGTGTGTGTCTCTCTCTCTCTCTCTCTCTGTGTGTGTGTGTGTGTGTGTGTGTGTGTAAAAGATTCTCTGCAACTTTCAAAGTGTTTCCTCCTCTAGCACAACCATGAGAATCCATAGAGAATATAATCTGAGAGATAAGCATGCAAGATGAGGTGTGTATGTGTGTGTGTGTACGTGTGTGTGTGTGTGTGTGTGTGTGTGTGTGAGTGAGTGCTGGTCAATTTAAAATGAGGTGGACAGAAGTGTTGAGAGGGGAGGGGAAACCTTGCTAGAAATGGACATCATTTACGCTAGACCACTAACAAACAAATGGAATGACGTAAATATAATTTTCCAGGAGCGGAACCACGGACGCACTGAATTCTTTGATTTTATTTCTACTGTATCACCTAAAAGTTAATTTCTCTCAAATTGGCGAAGAACTCTGTTTCAATTCACTAGAGTGGACCAGCATACGCTCTACGAGGCTTTTGGATTAGTTGGATTAGCAGTAACAATAGAATCGGATTTAACAGTAATCAGCTACTTCGGCGAAACTCGGAATCTCTCACCTGTCTGTACAAACCCTACTCTAAACACAAGGGATCTCTCAACTACGTCTATACCCTAGGAATATAATTACTGATCTAGTTAGGAACTCGTTTCCCTTAGACTCTCTAAACCATCAGTGAACGAAGAAATCTTTAGATAATCCCCTGACAATTATAACCAGGAACTACATAGGAAAGGTTACACTGCATACTACACAAGAACCGATGAAAGCCGTTGACGAAACCATGACCTACTTTACCACTTCAATCTAGCGACAACCTGAGCTAAAATATTTAGTTTACTACTAAAAATCATTTCTCTCACACTATAAGTATATAAAATGATTGATAAGATCACTGTCAAAATCTCATATTCCAGTACACCAAAGTTCACTTGCGTTATGGCCGCTTCCAAATTTATACACGCCCACTCTTCCATTACTATTTCCAATCCCGTTCTACTCCTACTCAGCTGACTACTGCTCTCTAAATTCTAAATGTTTCTCTAAGGATATCCTTTGCCAATGTAATGTGAGTACCTGTTACATTACTAAAGCGTATTTGAGCTTCACTGTTGATACCTTTGAGTCCTGGATCTGCCAGCGTAATCGCTCTTTCCGAAAACTTACTAGGCGAAATGCCACCTCACGATCGAAGTACATCTGGAATCTTAAGATTACTAAAGTTTATTGTAGATTAAGATAGAAAATGATGGCGTCAGAATCTACACTGGTAACGGAAACTTCTCTTCACTAAGAAGAGTCACCTACTGAATAAGCTTTTCGACAATCGATACTTCCCAACAATGTCCTACTTAAACAGACGTTTAATACTAAAAATAGTGGTCCGATCGTACCTCGAACCGCCATCACGCTCAGGTTACGCTTCTCTCTCACACACACGTCCACCGTTACAACGAGAAGTGCATTCATTCCCCCATACACTTCTTATTTCTTTACTGACCACAAGGGGCTAAACACAGAGGGGACAAACAAGGACAGACAAAGGGATTAAGTCGGTTACATCTACCCCAGTGCGTAACTGGTACTTGTTTAATCGACCCCGAAAGGATGAAAGGCAAAGTCAACCTCGGCAGAATTTGAACTCAGAACGTAACGGCAGACTAAATACCGCTAAGCATTTCGCCCGGCGTGCTCGCGTTTCTGCCAGCTCGCCGCCTTAGACTTCTATTCCCCCCATACATACGTGCACACACACATACATACACATTCACTAGCATTTAATACACACGTGTATACTTAAGAGAATAAGAGAATCACAAAGCTGATGTTGCTCTCTCCTGTACGGTGTAGGGAAGTTACCGTGAATGCGGGTTCATCAATTCATTTCAGTGCCTTAACACAGACGTTTCAACTTTATTTTCAGTCTTGTTACTTGTAGGAAAGTTATGTCATGTAATCCATTTAATCTTTCACATAAACATGAGTCCTTGGGGATAATCAATGCAAAACATCAGTAGCTTTATTTAAGTCACGCGCCGTGGAGTAAACCGATGTCTTCTCAGACGAGCGGTATTTTTCAATGCGGTTATAAACACCTGTCACAGCCATTTTATTCCAAGCACACCACTAAGACTTCCAAGAAAGGCATGACTGTTACAGTGTATTTATTAGCCCCTATAATTTGGAATTCTTTCGTCTCTGTCAAAAATCAATTTTGAGTGACTTTGACATCTTCCAAGAGAACATGGCCACATTTTAGTGTAATAATGTGTTTCGCCATTGTTTTGTGTTCAAGTGAAGGGCAACGACATCGCTCGTATAATCACGTCGTGAATCAGTCAACCGGCAACAAATGTTTTTTAGCTTTAACTCTGCCAACTGGTTTTGTTGTTTGTTCACAAAATCGATTAAAATTGATTTTACTTCGATTAGGTTACAACCATTCCATTCGATTCTTTAGCAACATTATATAATTATCGAAGCGTCTGTTCTCTAAAATGAGAATTACGAAAATCAAATATGTTGTCTCTTTGATCGACGGAAGTTGCAGTAAAAAGAGAAGAGCGGTTGAGGAGGAGGAGGAGGAGGAGGAGGAGGACAACGAGGAGGAGGACGACGAGGAGGAGGAGGAGGACGACGACGAGGAGGACGAGGAGAAGAAGAAGAAGAAGAAGAAGAAGAAGAAGAAGAAGAAGAAGAAGAAGAAGAAAAAGAAGAAGAAGAAGAAGAAGCAGAAGAAGAAGAAGAAGAAGAAGAAGCAGAAGAAGAAGAAGAAGAAGAAGAAGAAGAAGAAGAAGAAGAAGAAGAAGAAGAAGAAGAAGAAGAAGAAGAAGAAGAAGAAATGATATTGCGTTGTAAGACATTTAATAGTCGTTGTTTTTTTTTCTCTAACAGATCAATAACAACATTTTACATAATCCTCACCTAACAGTTGCTAGAAAGGGAAAGAAGCGATGGGTGAAAATGCGTAGGATGTGGAATTGGAAGACTGAAGAAGGAAGACAAGGGGAAATTTTGAGACTTAGTTTACAATTAAGATAGCAATTCTGATAGGCAGGATATAACGTTCGTATAAATAAACGTACCATGACATAACAATGTCATGGGATTTAATAATGATTACATATATTTAATTAGATTAAATCTTCTTGCTTAGAAAATTATAAATATTCACGAGATCTTTAACGGCGGAAGGAACGGGAACTCCTCGTCTTTCGTTCTCGCTCCTTCTACTTCTTCCGACCCGATTAGCGCGCGCGCACCGCTCGATCCTCCGTCTCTCGCAATGCCACACAGTGTGTGTGTGTGTGTGTGTGTGTGTGTGTGTTAGAAAATAAAATGAAGGAAATGCTCAGAGAACTATGTCATTGAGAAAAAGAAAGACAGCATTTACATTTTTAACTGAACAGCTACCGGTTTCGATCGCTTAAGACGATATAGTCATGCTGAAATAAAATGAAAAATCGTGATTCGCTTTCTCCTGAATTTTGCTGGTCAGCCGTGGATTGCAGTTGTGGCCAGATAGTGAATGTGGATACAAGTAGAGCTGTTAGTGAACGAATGTAGAGACAATGAAGTAGCGCACTTTATTCCATGCAACATTTAATAAAGTCTCTTTGTGTTCTGAGATAAAATTTCATTTGCATTTAACGTAATCTATAAAAGAAGCACATACTCTATCAAATCCTGATAACTTGGAAACCGGACGAAATCATCCCGATTATAACTTCCTGCCACAAATCTGCTGCAGCAGCATCACACAGTTTAACCACTGCAATTTTTATAATGGTTTATCCTTGATATCTATAATCCACTACGAGCCATTGTGTAAATAAATGCGAATTCAAACTGCAAGACTGAAGGACCACAAACAGCTTACACAAAATCCACCACATACTTTTCTTATGACCATGAACTTTAGCGGAGCTTTCGACTCTTTTCTTCGTTACCCACTCTGAAACAAGACACACAGCATTGTGTGTCAGAATGTGAATAAGTATGGTCGGTCCTTAACTTAGGTTTATTTATTCGACTAAACCTTTCAATGCAGTGTCCCAGCATGGCCACAATCTAATGACTGAAACAAGTAAAAGATAGTTGTTGTTCAGTCCTCGTCAATAAACAGACCCTTGATAAAATACCTTCCAACCGTGACCGTCCAGTTTTAATTTTTCAGTGTTACATTGACTGATCTAGCTTTCCGTTTTCAAAGCAAATGACTATAGTTGGAGAGAAATATCCTAACAGACCCAGCGACCATTTGAAGACTCACTTATCACTTCTACTAATTCTATCACCATTTCCATACAGAAATAAGCATCAGTAATTCCTGCTACTTCTGTCACATATTTTAACCAGTTCCACCGAGATTCGTTCTACCAAAGAGCAAACAAAACAATATTTTAAATTTGAATCCTGTCTCCTATTCTGTTATCATTTTTCTGTTCTTTTTTTTTTTCGACTTCTAAAATACATTTATAGATTAATGGTATTTATAATTTTATACTCTTCGGTGTCTACGTCTGTCTGTTTCTCGCTTTCTTCCTGAATCTCCTCTTCTCTCTTTACCTTTGACTGTGCGAAACCCAGATCCAAAGAACTAGTGTCCATGAGCATTTAATTACGGCACCACACAGAAATCTTGTTAATGCAACTCCTACAATTAATTAAACATTCCTACATCTACAGAAATCAAGAGGTCCATGTTTACAAGCGACCACTACAAACATCGAAAAGAAAAGTACTTTAGACAGCTGAGGCCCACGATGCTGAATCACGTACCATGTTGCTAGTTTTATAGCCGGTTTGGTTACTGTTTGTGTAACACTACTTTTATATGTTTCCTATTTGGAAGTAGATAAGAAATATATTTTACTTTATCTATATTGATAAATACGTCACTTATAAGTGTTATCATTATACATAAATCCTGACTCCAGCTACATAAACACCATAGCGAGAAATATATACTCTGAAACGCTAACGGACATTTTATGCGTGCATGTATGTTGAAGATAAATAAATTCGTGTTCTTTTACACAGTTCCATAATTGCAGAAATAAATTTCACTTACAAGTTGAAGAACGAGAAGAAAGAGAAAATAATTACTATATTAGTTTATTTATGTTCATTTAGCATTTAAAGTACAACTAGAAAGTAAAGTCACTTGGTCGTAGAGAATTACGACTTAAAATTCACACTAAGCTAATCCTTCATACTAACTACCAGAGTTCACAACAATTCCAATAAGTCTTGTTGAATTTTTATCATAGACATGACATAAAAAATAGCCAATAACTCAAGGAGTGAGTGTCGTGGAGTTTAGTAACAATACTACGATCAGTGAGTAATTTCCCCAAAATCAGGGTTTTTATAACAGCTCATTCGAATTCTAAGAACCGTATTTCGTGAAAGATTTCTTTGACGAAAGTTTAAAATTCGTACATGGGCAGTAATTTTAACCAACGGGATACCAACAACTATGCTTGTTCGGGCAGACGACCATTGTTAATGGTTCGGCTACTCCCTAAAGCAATGGCATAAAGGATCCCTTTGACAGGATACTCCCAAACCCCCAAAATATTGACTCTTCATGAAGATCGTCCTCAACTAAGAAAGCTAAAAAAATAATTAAATGAACCAAGAAAAATCACGGGACCGTTTTTGAAGCCTGGTGAACTTCTAGATCAAATATAGATAGAAATTCGCTAATGTTTGAAGAAATATAATAAAGAATACGCTGTTGACTGATATGGGTATCGAAAAGATTCAAATACGTGTTTACGCCAATAATTATACAAATTAGACTGGAAACAATGATGCGAAAAAAATCCTGCACTAATGGATGTAGAACGTGATATGAGAAATAGTCAGAGCGAAGAAGTCGACGAAATAGCCCTGACGCTGAAGTAAATGAGATTCATTACATTTCAAAATTATTTACATTATTTACATTTGACGGATATTTGTCCTCATCTTGTTTGTTGTTAACACAACGCTTCGGTTAATATGCCCTCCAGCTCTCATCAGGTGTCTTGGAGAAATTTCGAACCCGGGTTCTCATTCCTAAGGTGTTTTTATTATTATTATCATTGTTATTATTATTATTATTATTATTATTATTATTATTATTATTATTATTATTACTGAGTGAGAGAGCAGTGCATGCCATCAAAGTGACACTGGGGTAAAATATACGAAGCCCAGTACACCCATCATGACTACCCGTCTGATAAGGGTACACCAGGCACATGCATCACAACCATATGTGCGCGACATGGTGATCTCATATGAAGATAAACAGTGCATGACCTCGCAGGTGGGGCCCAGTTAGAATTTTCTTCAGGTCGAGTAGCCCATCCTGCTCAAAAGGTCCCTGAATAAGGTTTGTTTAAGGATGTTGAGCAAAACACCCATATTTCCAAAGGGGAATTATTCAAACCCCAAAGAATCCCTCTCAACACAAGGCTATGATGCTCCCCCACTACTTCTGCTCATGATCAGAGATGCACATATCGTCAGCCACCAAGGGACATGCTCAACTGGTTAAGGTCAAACAACTGACAAGCAAATCTGTGGTACTGAACAGAGTATTTTTCTGTAGCCCATCTTTTATACCAAGACAAAACAATGTACATGATAACACGTCCATTCAGTAAGATAAGAAGCCATGAAAGTCAGTGCTATTATTATTATTATTATTATTATTATTCAGATCACTGCCTGGAATTGTACTCGGAATCTTGGGCTTAGTAGCCCGCGCTCTTAACCACTACGCCATACGTCCGTTGTTCATGCTTTCGTTATTTTATTGTTTACAAACTTTTTTGTAACTTCTACATTGTATTGTATCGTATCATTCTTTTGTAAACCCTTCGTGATTATTAAAGAAATTATTTCATCGGACAAAATGCTCAAAAACATTAATTTCGGCTCATTATGTTCTAAACTCAAATTCAGCCGAAGCCAACTTTGCTTTTCATTTTTTCGGGTTCGATAAAATAAAGTTCCACTCAAGTAATCGAATCGATCTCTGCGGTACATTCCAGAAGATTTGAGACGTTTTTAGGGGAGAAACTTATAACTACCCTTAGTTATTATGATTGTAGTATAGGCGCAGGAGTGGCTGTGTGGTAAGTAGCTTGCTTACCAACCACATGGTTCCAGGTTCAGTAGTCACACTGCTTGGCACCTTGGGCAAGTGTCTTCTGCTATAGCCCCGGGCCGACCAAAGCCTTGTGAGTGGATTTGGTAGACGGAAACTAAAAGAAGGTGGTAAGAATAGCGATCATTACTTCACCAGGACCTTTTGCACAGGGACACTATGGTTAATTGAATTATCCTTAGAATTAACGACCCATGTGAGATTATGAGCGAGTGGGTTGTACACTGTGGCCGAAGGGAGTTGAAAACAGGTCAGCGAGAGAGTGACACAAAGAGAGGGAGAGAGAGTGACACAAAGAGAGGGAAAGAGAGTGACACAAATAGAGGGGGAGAGAGAGAGCAAAAGAGAGGGAGAGAGAGAGAGAGAGAGAGACAGACGAATAGATAGATAGACAGGCATAGATAGATAGATACATACATACATACATACATACATACACACATCACTTGAAACCGATGTTGGTGTGTTTACGTCCCCGTAGCCTAGCGGTTCCTCAAAAGAGACCGATAGAATAAGTAGTCGGCTTACGAAGCAGCATAAGTTCTGGGGTCGATTTGTTCGACTAAAGGCGGTGCTCCAGCATGGCCGCAGTCAAATGACTGAAACAAATGAAAGAAAGCAAGAAGAATACATACATTGATTGATTGATTGATTGATTGATTGATCGGAATGGGGTGGTAAAGCGAACTGTAGCAAGAGTAGAAAAACTTGCTATCAGCTTAGTTTTCCTTTATTAATCAGCGGCGTTTTGCCTCAAACTGCAAATGTTTCTGAAGAGAAACATTTGACTATGAACGACCATGATTTATAATAGAGTAATTTGAAACCGTTTAATTTACAAAATTGAAATAATATTATGCAGAAGAAGCCCGGTGAATACTCACAGCCAACACCAGCGCTATCGTCTGCTTCAACGAAACAGCAACGACGACGACGACAACGTCAGCAAGAACAACTACAACAAAGCAACAGTTACTCGTAGATCTGTTCGAGCGAAGCTGACCGGATCTACATGGCAACAACAACAACAACAACTCCAACAAAAGCACCAGCGATATCGAATGGTGTCCTGTTTCGTTCGTTAAGAAATTGGGTGTAACTTGATCTTGAAATGATGATGTTAAACGTGATGAGGTAATTAGAAATTTTCTTCGATTGCGTGGTTAGATGTAACAAATAATAACAATTTATTATTTAGAAAGAAGTATTGAGGTTTGATACCATAAACAACTGATGTAAAGAAAAATAACAAAACAATGCAATGGGGAAAAAAAAATTATAAAAGAGCAGTAAATGTGGTTTGAAGCTTTAAAGAAACAAGAAGGATGAAGAGTTCTGCAGCTCGGACAGTTGTCCATCGATAAGGAAGAAACAAATTGTTTTCGAAAGAAAAGAAAAGAAATAAATCTTTTGAGTTGTAGCTCATACGGTGAACTATTTCTTAAAGTCCGAGCCATCGAATATTTCTTACTTCCATTTTTTTTTTCCTTTACAGCGTTAAACTAATATCACATCCGTTTTACTCTTAGTTTTCGTTGTTTCTTATCATTATATAATAGAATTTTATTTTATCTCACTGGCAAGAATGTCAACGAAGTATAAAAAGGCATACATACATACAAAAATACCGTGCTGTTGATGTTGAAATTCCAATGAAGGATCTAGGATCTTTCTCTTTTGGCAAGAAATCTTGAAATAAACTGAATAATGACATACATACATACATACATACATACATACATATATACATACATACATACATTCAACGTAGCATCAGATGAAAGGATGAGCATATATCAGCAGAAGACTCTGCGTGGATATGCTGGCAGAAAACTCTGGGATGATAGAAACATTTATAATCAAATCAGTCTATCATGGACCAACAACCGGATTACTAACATCCTCTCTGTGTGGCCAAACCACTTCAACATTCGTCTATCCATTTTGGTTGCTAGTTTTTCTCTCATTCCTGCTCGCCTTCACACCTGAAATTTTCTAAGCCTATTTAATCTGACGATTAAACAAATCATGAGTATGTTGTTGCTGTTGGCACTCCGTTGCTTACGACGACGAGGGTTCCATTTGATCCAATCAACTGAACAGCCTGCTCGTGAAATTAACATGCAAGTGGCTGAGCACTCCACAGACACGTGTACCCTTAACGTAGTTCTCGGGGATATTCAGCGTGACACCATGTGACAAGGCTGACCCCTTGAATTACAGGCACAACAGAAACAGGAAGTAAGAGTGAGAGAAAGTTGTGGTGAAAGAGTACAGCAGGGTTCGCCACCATCCCCTACCGGAGCCTCGTGGATCTTTAGGTGTTTTCGCTCAATAAACACTCACAACGCCCGATCTGGGAATCGAAACCGCGATCCTATGACCGCGAGTCCACTGCCCTAACCACTGGGCCATTGCGCCTCCACGATCATGAGTATACCTCAGATACTAATGTACAAATGAGTGACACACGAAGTTAATCCCTATGGGATTTGAACTCAGAACGTAGAAGGAAAAACTAAATACTGTCAGACAGGTATTTAGCCTGATACAGTAATCCCGTGACTATCGCGGGGGTTACGTTCCAAAAATCCTTCGCGATAAGTGAAAATCCGCGAAGTAGAAACAGTACTGTACTGTATAAATTTTTTTTATCATTTTTATAATTTTATATATTTATTTTATTATAAATGCAAAACAACACCACGAAGGAATCGACGTAAGCATAAATTATAAACCGCGATAGGTGAACCGCGATAGATGAACCGCGATATGGCGAGGAATTGCTGTACTCCCTCAAGACACACACACAGAAAAGTAGACGCGACGTGAGCAGTCTTATATTTAGCATGAGAAACTACTAATTGAATATACGGTGATTACTGATTCGATATTAATCTTTGCTAAGTAACTGGCTGGTCTTCTAATCCCAATCATTGCAGATATCTTTGAAAAAATCGTAATGGTCTTCGTCTCAAACTTAAATTTAACCTGTTAAGAATTCACTGCAAAGGTTGTGACTGGACATAGCAAAAACACAACTGGAGATGAATCGAAAGAAGATATCCACGAAGAATACAAAATGCTTTTAGTTTTTCTTGGAACCATGAACTCTAAAGTGACTTATTTAACTGTTTTATAGTCTTTTCTACTAGAGGCACAAGGCCTGATATTTTGGGAGATGGGGTAAGTCGATTATATCAACCCGTGTTTGGCTAATACTTATATTTCATCAACCCCGAAAGGATGAAAGGCAAAGTCGACCCCGGCGGAATTTGAATTCAGAATGTAAAAACGGACGAAATACCGCCGAACATTTTGTCCAGTCTTACCAATGATTCTGCGAACACGCCGCCTTTAACTGCTTTATAATGGCCAAACAAGATCCCTCTGCTGCCTAATCGAAAAAAATGTAAACGTACTTGGTCGATTTCACCTGAAACTATATCGTGTGACATTAAACACCAACGAACATTTGTTGAACGCCAGAGAAAAGTCGATTATTGCAATTTTAGGACAGAAGTTTATTTCCCGGCGTTTGAAAGTTGCACAAATAAAGCCATATAGACGTTGATACCATGTGACTCGACAAACCATATTCTTACTGCCTCTGTGTTTATCTGGCCGTCAGGATGGATGGTCACGACGAGGTATGAGCGAACCAAACAACAACAGTATCGATCATAACAATATATTCCGATGCGAAAAAGCGAGAAATATAAAGAACTGGAATGTATTCTTGGGAAATTGTTAACCGTTTGCAGAAAAGACTAAACGTGACTAAGATTAATACGAAACCAAACGAGTTGAAATCGGAAGTGGATATTTACAACGGTCCCTTCGTTTTCGTTAATACATATTTGTTTATAAACCGTCTCAACTATTGTAAACCAGAACTCTAAAGATATTGAAGAAGTAAACAAAAGCGAAACAAATAAAAGGTACCACTACGGATTAGGAAAACGGAGGGAAATGGTTTATTTGCGAAGAAATAGCTACACTCCACACCTGCAAAGAATTAATAAAATTGAAACAAGCCTTGGAGACAGTAAAATGAGAGCACTTGAACACAAATTAGTTACCCCTAAATAGGAGTTAAAAACTGTCAGAGGAAATCTCCACCATCAGAAGAGAGCAGCTGAGAGAAGAAAAATTAGCAAGAAATCAATTTAATCGAAATCAATCAGTCGTTTAGAGATACGAGGGGGACGATCAATAAATTCACAAAAGCTCTTTCTCAGAATGATATGGATTCTTTCTGGAGAAGAATCTAGTGTGAGGAAAAGTAATTTAAACGGAAATCCTTGTGGCTAGAAGAAATCCGAAAGAATTATTGTCCTTGTACCACAACACAAATATACTGCATCAACGGTAATACCCTTCAAACTGTGATACAGGATATCGGAGAAATAATCAGGCCATTGATTTTGTCAGATGATTTTCGAGTTCTGCCACGTTTTTCAATCAAGTAGGAACATTGAATGTCGTACCCAGATCAAGGCTGTTCATACAACTCATTCGTGACGTATTCTTTCAGGTGCTTAGTTGTTGTTTCTGTCTTTTTGTAGGTCAACCTATACCCTTCAGTTTTCTCGGTAAAAGAGACAAGTTAACTGAAAACATAAACTGCATTAGAGGGAGACTGTCACTCTGAAATGTACACATGCGATCTGCATCCTATGAATGACAATGTGTTGCAACTCAGAACACAGATGTGATGTCTATGGCCTGGACTATAGCGTCTCGAACATCAGCAAAGTTGAAGGAAAAACCACACACGCCTATAAGTCATTAATCCTTGGGTTAAGTTTCCCATTTTCTTTGTAGATAACGTTTTTAAGATTGTTCCGTTTACATATTTGTTTTGCAAGATTTTTGATGTGAAATCGTGTGTTGAAACAGATGTTGTTGTACTTGGGGATGGTCATATTGCCAGTTTAGCCAATAAAAACACACGCACTGTATATTTGGTGTTAATTTGCTTCAGCTTTATATTACATTAATCTTAATCTTATTTCGGCCAGAGTTCTTTCGTCACACTTCTGTGACCTCATCAGTGGTCCTTTGTTTCCTTCCTTCTTATGTGTGTCTCACCTTGCTAAATATTCATAATCATAATTCCACACCCAGGCTTTTATATTTTAAGTTTCGTTCTATTTATTGACGCAAGTATTTATATATTTCCCACCTCACAAAATACCATTCCTTGTGTGTTAAATCTTGTTACTAATTTCATTGTAGTCAATTTCTTTTCTTTTTCACATCTCCGACAGTTTCGTTGTCCAGAAAATTTTCGATTAAAAATAATTTGTAACTTGATTGAAAATCTTGAAATTTTTCAACGAAAATTTACCAAGTTGTGTTAAGACGGAGCCGACCAGTGCGAAGCAAACAGGCGTACATTTATCTATAACTGAGTAGAGAGATTCCGCTCTACCAGTTACATCTCGATTTCCTTTGTGAAATAGAAGTTTTTCATGCATAACTTACTTTGGAAAATGTTTCATATGAAAAATCACGAAAAACAAATAGTCGTACAAAGTGATTAATTCTGTGTATTGAGGATGAAGCAGAGGCGAGTTCAAAGTTTGAGACGGTGAACCTTTGTCATGGAAAAATAAATCATAAAGAAAAAGGAGACGGGGGGTGGGGAAAGAAGCGAATGTTCCACGATGTTTCTATAATGGAAATTCAATGTTTGGGTGTAACCGACAGAAGTGGTTACAATGGAATGTTTTACAGCAGAAGCGAGGAATGGTGGGTACGGATTCATGGAAGGAAGATGAGTGAGGACATTGTTGCCTGAGGGTGGTTTAGAGAGAAAAGGAGAGAGAGAGAGAGAGAGAGAGTGTGTGTGTGTGTGTGTGTGTGTGTGTGTGTGTGTGTGTGTGTGTGTGTGTGTGTGTGTGTGTGTGTGTGTGTGTGTGTGTGTGTGTGTTATGGCCTGAAAAAAATGGTAAAACGCGAGAATTTCTTCTTTGCGCAGGATGCGCAAAAGTAGGTATACAGTAAATTTCATATCAATGTTACAATACTTAATTCTTTAAAATTATTAGCACATTGAATTAGTTAGCCTTAATTTCGGTTATTTTCTGTCATTAATCATAATAATACATTTATCCTAATTACAATAATACTTTTATCATAACTTTTAATTTTTTGATAAAAATAAACGAGTATTGTACGTGATTTATTTTTTTTTTCATAGCTGTATACCTACTTTTACGCCACCCTGTATATGTGTAGACGTGCGCTTCGGTAATTATGTGTGCATATGAAGGTATGTGTTGTGAGAGTATGTTTAGTAGATATAGATATGAGTGGTGTGTAATGTTGTGAATGGATACAAGACAGGTTGAGCGAAATGTGTGTGTGGGTGAGAAGAGACTGGTGGGGAGGTGTGGTGGGCATAGGAAGAGAAGAGATAAGCCGGAAGTAAGGGATGTATAACCAAAGACAAAGGATACAAGATTTGGGTTGGCCACAGCTAAATAAGGTGACCCCTGCACAATCGTATGTCTAACGACATTTTAACTTTGAAGAGAGTCCAGGGAAATCGGTTCATTGCGAAGAGTTAACAGAAACGGTTCACTCAGCCGAATTGAGAAAGCCACTTCGATTCGCTTTAGAAACACTGTTTCTTTTACATCATATGACCTGCCTTTTTCTTTCTATCTATCTATCTATCTATGGCATACACACACACGCACACCTAACATTGTACTCCATACGCAAATACACACACACCTTCACATGCACACACACACACACACACACACACACACCTTCACGTGCACACACACACACACAATTACATAGACTTAGATTGAAAAATATCCTCGCTTTTTATTTCCCTTTCACTCGATAAATGCGTGAGCGCGCATTCACGCACATGCACACACACACACACACACACACACACACACACATACACACCTGACATTGTACTGCATATGCAAATACACAACAGCACACTCACAACCTTCACATGCACACACACACAAATTCCATAGACTTAGATTGAAAACTATCCTCGCTTATCTCCCTTTCGCTCGATAAATGCGTGAGCGCGCATTCACGCACACGCACACACACACACGAACACATCAATAGACACAAGCCTTCTTACCTTTTATCTCCCTTGACCGAAAGATTGTCTTCCCACTGGAAAACCCCATTCTGTTATAACTCAAATGCACAACCCGTATTTTCTTCTCTCCACACATGCCAAATACGCATTCATTCCCAACCTCTACACAAAAGTGCCCGTATGACTAACCTTACACGCTCAACATTTATATACACACACTTATATACACTTACTTAAACACTCACTCACACACACACATCAGTGTTTTCGTCCAATGTCTCCCATAACAAAATCCTTCTGGTGCAGAAAAACTACATTCCGTATCAAATATTTCCGTCAGTTAATCTTCAACAAGCGATGTCCACGGAAAAAAAATCTCAGAAATTTCGCTTGCTCTTTTTTTCTCTTTTTTTTTTCTCCATTTCCACCTCAAATTTTATTCTTGGCAAAAGGCCCACAGTCCGAAACGTCGACATATCTTCTATTTATTTCCTTACTGTATAAAACTAATTACTTTGTACTCCTGTTTGCTTTTATTCCTTTCTGTTTGAAACCTTTTAAATATCATTTCCACACTGGCACAAATCTTACTACTTCATAACCTTCCATTGAACATATATCATAGCATTCACTTCGCACTACAGAGTAAAACGATAAGAAATTAGCTGGGGACAACTGGTTAGCTTGCACTCTAATGGCTTTTGTTCTGGTCGTAGTTGTTGCTAATACATTCGTGCCTAATGTTACCATTATTTATTTATTCATTCGTGTAAATATTATTTATTTATATGCTTGTACGTTGCCGTTAATATTGTCTTAGATTTTAGGTGGGGTTGTTTTGTTTTTTTTTTGTTTTTTCGTTTGATATTCACAATAACAATTGCGATGCTGCTGCGATGTAACGATTTTAACAGCCACAGGAGGAGGAGGAGAGAAGGAGAGGAAGAGGGGAGGAGAGGGAGAAGGAAGCGACGGTGGTGGTGGTGGTGGTGGTGGTTTTGGAAGGAAGACGATGAGGTGGGGAAAGAGGAGTATGAATGAAGATAATGATGACAGCAGTGGAGGTGGTGGTTGTGGTGGTAGTGGTGGTGGTGAAGGTCATACGGATAGCAGTGAATCTTCAGATGGCTATAATGTTGATAGTGATGATGATGATGATGATGATGATGATGATGATGATGATGATGATGATGATGATGATGAGAAGGAGGAGGAGGAGAAGGAGGAAAAGGAGGAGGAAGAAGAAGGGGGGTTGAAGGAGTGATGATAACAGTGGTGGTAGTTGTGTTGTGGTGGGATAATACTGATGATAAGGCTGAGGATTAAATCGATAATGCCGGAAGTGGTGGTGATGGCGGGAGTAGTAACAACGGTGGTGGGGGAAAGGGTGGTGGCGGCTGCGGTGGTGGTGAGGGAAGGATTTATAAAGGGAAGGGTTAATGGTGGTGATAATGTTTAGGTGGTAGTATGGCTATGATAGTATTGGTGGCAGTGTAGATGCTATCCCTGATGAAAGCGACAGGGAATTGTAATGGCGGTTCTGGGGGATAATTGGCTCAAAACTAAACGATTGGGTGAGAAAGGAGGAAGAAAGGGGGAAATACGAAGAGATTAAAGGGAAGAGACATTATAAAAGAAGGCAAAAAGACAGAAAAGCGAAGATAATCAGGATAATGTAGAAGGGGGGGAGGGAAAAGGGAGTGGCGGATAAGTGTGGAAGAAGTAAAAAGTAAATTGAAAAACGTTTCATAGAAAGAGTAAATAAAACGGAAGGAAACAATAGGAAAACGGGAGGGGAAGGCTGAGGAGGGGGGGAGAATTAAGATGAAGATGATGAGGGACAGCGACGAGATTTCGAATTGGTGGTGGTGGTGGTGGTGGTGGTGGTTGTCGTCTTCGTCGTCGTTGTCGTCGTCATCGTCATGGTCGTGACGGGGCTAGGATGACGATGGTGATGATGATGACGATGATGATGGTGGTGGTCACAATAATGGAGGCCACGATGTTGCTGTTGGTGCTGGTGGTAATGATGGTGATGATGATGATGATGATGATGATGATGATGGGGAGGAGGATGGTGATGATGGTGATGGTGATGGTGATGGAGATGATGATGATGATGATGATGATGATGATGATGATGATGATGATGATGATGTTCTAGTTGTCATCGTTGTTTGTGTTGTTTATCCCCGGATCGGCAGGAGTCGAGGGAGCAGATCTTTAACTTAAGGGGTATCCAAGCGTCACCATTGTGTTCTATCTTCAGACATGATAATATCTAGGACTACATTAGTTGATGTGTCTCTACATGCGGTTTGAGGCAACAAAATCCTTGGTAGCTATTTCTAGCAAGTCTAGCGTCTCGATGTTAGTCCCACAAGAAAGTGATGTAGAAAAGGAAACGAAGAAGAAAAAGAAGGCAATGAAGGTTGTTGAGAGGAGAGGAAAAGGAGAGAAAGGGGTACTGTGTTGTTCAGTCACATTTCCCTATTAGCACCTCTGCATCACCGAAGACGCTGTTTTAGGGATTTGCTTTCGCCATATTTTTCAAATAACATTTGTTCGATATCTGTGAGCATTACAGGCACAGGGGTGGCTGTGTGGTAAGTAGCTTGCTTACCAGCCACATGGTTCCGGGTTCAGTCCCACTGCGTGGCACCTTGGGCAAGTGTCTTCTACTATAGCTGCGGGCTTCTATTAAAGCTGCGGGCCGACCAAAGCCTCGTGAGTGGATTTGGTAGACGGAAACTGAAAGAATCCCGTCGTATATATATATATATATATATATATATATGTGTGTGTGTGTGTGTGTGTGTGTGTGTGTGTGTGTGTGTGTGTGTGTGTATGTATGTATGCATATGTTTGTGTGTCTGCTTGTCCTCACCAACATCGCTTGACAACTGATGCTTGTATGTTTACGTCCCCGTTACTTAGCAGTTCGGGAAAAGAGACCGATAGAATAAGTACTAGGCTTACAAAAAAGTCCTGGGATCGATTTGCTCGACGAAAGGCGGTGCTCCAGCATGGCCGCAGTGAAATGACTGAAAGAAACAAAAGAATAAAAGAACATCCTCAAACCTACGAATGATGTTCTTTATATTCAGGATTGTACCGGAAGTGATTCAAGCGAAATGTGTGAAATATATAAATAATCCATCTTTCAAAAATGGAGGATGAAATATGTGAAGAAAAGCGACAAATGACGAAGTGTATAAATTGTAGCTTCAAGTCTCACAACAGGCATTTGGTTAATCGTACTACGAGCAGCGATTCTCAGCTCTAGTGTTTCGAATATAATATAGCTTCTTTTAGCTGAGGATTTTAGTGGTGATTTATATAGGGATAATGTTTGGACGTGTAATGTGTCGACTCTGTTTCAACATGCAAATTATTGATGTTTAATCCTTGGCCGCTTCTGACAAAGAAGATTCATAACTCGAGTATTTCTTATTTCTTTATTGCCCACAAGGGGCTAAACATAGAGGGGACAAACAAGGACAGACAAAAGGATTAAGTCGATTACATCGACCCCACTCCCTCACTGGTACTTTATTTATCGACCCTGAAAGGATGAACGGCAAAGTCAACCTCGGCGGAATTTGAACTCAGAACGTAACGGCAGACGAAATACCGCTAAGCATTATCGCCCGGCGTGCTAACGTTTCTGCCAGCTCACTGCTTTAACTTGAATATTTCTGTTGAGTTCATCCAACTTTCGGAGGATAGCTAAGGCTGTCCTTGCTTTCTTAAATAAAGTAAGGGACGATTTCAGTGAGACTTGCTACTATTTCTAACAGATCGTCAAGCGAAGATGTAAAGTGTTCCATTCGCTGTACATCACCACTTGTCATTTGGTAATGGCGTCTCCAGCAAGTCTTTTACTTTATCAAAATCCTTTAGCTTCAGTTCAGTTTGCTTTAAAACAAGACAAGAATATCCATAACTCTTCCTTGTACCTGTAAACTTATTCATTCAATCAGACGATTTGAAAGGAAAAGATTTCGTTTGATCAAATCTAAAACGGAAGGTGACTTTACTTTTCAGTCCCCTTGTACTGGCATAAAAATCATATCTAACGATACTAATTATAATGAAGTGAATATTAGCTTGATTACAGCGGAGCGAATTTAATAACGCTTGTTTCAATATTGATTTTAAATCCCGGTAAATTTCCCGGAATCAACTAAATAAGTACTAGTAACTTATTGGAAATGGTTGATTTGTCTCTTTACTTCAGTCCAATGCCTCGAGCAGAAGGAAAGGAAATTATTTATGAACGGTTCTAAAAGCAAACTGTACAAAAAAATATATGTAAAAGAAAATTGTCAAAAACGATTACGATCTGGCTTTGTTTTATTTTCACAAAAAGAAAATTTTATCGTCCTAATCCACAAAAAGAAATACTTTCACGTCACAGACACTTATAACAAGAAAATAGCAATAAAATATTAAAAAAAGTGACATCCAACAGCAATCAAATGAAATGTATGGAAAGAAAAATGAAGACAAATACGTTTCCGCCATTTTGATTTCTATCTTTTCCTTTCTAGCCAAGACTTTTATGGTGTTCTTTAGGTATGGCTGTGGTTATTTATCACTTTGGTTAGGGGCTAAGTTATGTTTTATTTTTTTATTTTTTATGGCTTAGTTTTTACTTTATACCGGTCAGTTATAGTATCTTTTATTGCATGTGAATTTAGAAGAAACTTTACAAAATCTAATTCAAACATACTGTCTCTGCTGCGGGTATTCACGATATTGCTTCTCCCGGAAGTCAAAACTCTGACTGTTATCGGTAGGTCATGAGGATAGAGTTCCTGGCAATCATAACAGCAGTCATGACAAAAGTTGGAATGGCAGCTTTCATTTTAAAACAGTTAAAGAAATACTAGAAAACGTTGTTGATTGGTAGTGGTGATGTTGTCGTTTCAAAGCAGGTCAACGTTAATCGGGCAGATTCCATAGCCAAAGACATCCCGGCTATAACCAGTCCTTTTCCGATGCATCCATGAGCATATTGTCCAATGTATCCTTCCTTGTTTATAACGGGAGAATATCCTTTGAAAGGAATTTGCTCACTACATCGAGTAGGGCCACTGACCACACTCACGTTCCATCATTGGCCCCTTATATTGGTTTCGATTTTTGGCACAAGGCCAGCAATTTCGAGGGGATAGACTAAATCGATTAAATCGATCCCAGTCCTCGATTGGTGCTTATTTTATCGATACCTAAAGAGTGAAAGGCAAAGTCGACCTCGGCGGAACTTGAACTCTGAAGGTATGACAGACAAAATGCCGCTAAGCATTTAGTCCGGCGTGCCAATGATTCTGCCTGCTCACCGCCTTATCGGCTCGTAGTAATCCTACTGTATTTATGTTGATAGTAGTAGTAGTAGTAGTAGTAGTAGTAGTAGTAGTAGTAGTAGTAGTAGTAGTAGTAGTAGTAATTTGCGAAGATACCATTGACTCTGTTATTATCTCGTGTAACAATTTAAAAATGATAATAACAGAATCAATAATATAGGCGATTGCAGGCCTCAAAAAAAGCATTAAATAAATGAAGGATAAAAATTAATCGAAGGACATACTAAGTTTGTCTACCTGCTAGAAATAACAGTCAAAACTCGCCAAAATACACTGATGATAACTACAGAAATCAACCGTCCGAAGGAAAACGGGCTAAGACAATCTCCCAACGTACATTCAAGTATTTGGACTCACGTGGACCGGTTTCTGGACTGGCAAAAATAGCCTCAGCTATTGGAAGATTGTCGTAGCCCGTTTGCCTTCGGACGGTTGATGTCTGTAGTGATCATGAGTGTATTTAGGCGATTTAAATAAGAGTTTTGACTGTTATTTCCAGCAGGTAGACATACTTAGTATGTCCTTTGATTAATCTTATATATATGGCTCAGTGGTTAGCGCGTCGGGCTCACAATCGCGAGGTAGTGAATTCGTTTCCAGGACCCGTCGGTGTATTGTGTTCTTGAACAAGTCACTTTATTTCACGTTGCCCCAATTCACTCAGCTGTAGAAATGAGTTGCAACATCACTGGTGCCAAGCTGTATCGGCCCCTTTGCCTTTCTCTTGGATAACATCCGTGGTGTGGAGATGGGAAAGCTGGTATGCGTGGGCGACTGCTGGTCTTCAAAAAACAACCTTGCCTCGACTTTTGCCTCGGGGGATAACTCTCTAGGGGCAATCCCATAGTCATTTATGACCGAGGGGGCTGTTATACATATGTGTGTGTGTGTATGTTTGTGTGTGTGTGTGTGTGTGTGTGTGTGTGTGTGTGTGTGTGTCTGTGTCTGTGTGTGTGTGTGTGTGCGTGTGTGTGTCTGTGTCTGTGTGTCTGTGTGTGTGTGTCTGTGTGTGTGTGAGAGACAGAGAGAGAGCTGCACCAGACTTGTGTTTTGGCATGGTTTTATGGCTAGATGCCCTTCCTAACGCCAGCTGGGTGCGTTTTATGTGACACCAAACCAAAAGTTTTTCTTTTATATTTGGAATATTGAAATCCGAAGCACATTAAGCTTGCAAATATTGAGCTTAAAATCCCTTTGGATAGCAAAAGTGGAAGCCTGTCTCACCAACAACCTTCGACTTTCCTTACCCAAAAGTTCTTTTCTTAAACCCAATATTCACACGCTGTCCTTCATGGCTTTGCATTCTTCGAGTGTCAATGTTCCAAAAAACAATGTGCGTGTATGTCTATATGTATCCTGCTTGTTATCATTTCAATAATTACTTAGGGATGTAAAGCTAATTGTAAGAATTCTAATTGCATATATCTTCGATAATTACAAGGAAACCTACGAGTAAGAAACTATGAACACATTTGAATTCTTCAGAGAGATTAAAGAAAACATCTTAACGAGATTAAACGTATTTAGTGGAATATGTTACTAAGAGGGAAATGTTTGCGAATGATGTATAAATGAGGGATAAAATTGAAAACGAAAAAAAGAGTATGTTCTATTCCTGAACGATAGACTGATCCATGTACGTAGTAATTATTTAAGATAAGTGCCTTTTATCGATTTAGTTTTAAAATGGAGTGATTACGACATTTTCTAATTAAACTAAGGCTATGCATGCATGTGTATGTATGTATGCATGTATGTAAGTGTGTATGTGAGCGTGTATAGCTGTAATGTGTGTGTGTATCTATGTGCGTACGGATCTACACATGTGTGTATATGTATATATACATATGTAAATATATATATACATATATATATATATATATTTATATATATATATATATATATATATATATATATATATATATATATATATATATATATATATATATACATATATATATATACACATATATATATATATATGTATATATATATGTATATATATATGTATATATATATATATGTATATATATATGTATATATATATATATATATATATATATATATATATATATATACATATATATATATATACATATATATATATACATATATATATACATATATATATATACATATATATATACATATATATATATACATATATATATATACATATATATATATATATACATATATATATATATACGTATATATATATATATATATATATACATATATATATTTTTTTTTTTTTTTTAAGTTTCAGCTTAGAGCTGCGGCCATGCTGATGCACCACCGTGTTGCTACACTATTATTACAGGGAGCCTCTTACAATATGTGGCACTTGGTGAAGAATGGAGTTTGATTTACCAACCCTCATTTGCACCTCCTACCGCGAGGTAGGTTCATCTGGGACTCTCGATAGGAAGAGGTCCAGCTTTGATTTAAAAACTCCTACATCTACTTTGTGCAGATTCCTCAGGCTCTTTGGGAGAATATTAAAAAGCTGTGGGCCCCTGAATCCCAAGCTGTTGCGGTAACTGGTCCTGAAGCGCGATGGCATTGCTGGGATCTTTGGCACTATGCCGTGTCGTCCCGTTCTGGCATTGGTGTAGCTTTCAATGCCAAAATTTGGCACAATTCCTTCCAGGATCTTCCAGATGTATATTACTGCATACCTCTCCCGCCTTCTCTCCAGGGAGTAGAGTCTTAGCTATTTCAGCCTTTCCCAGTAGCTGAGCAGTTGCAAATAGACAATCTTCTTTGTGAATCTCCTCTGGATTGCTTCAAGGTCTGCTGTTAATTTCACACTGCTGTGGTCACCCAGCAGTGTGAAATTAACAGCAGACCTTGAAGCAATCCATATATATGTGTGTATGTATATATGTATATATATATGTATATATATATGAACCTACCTCGCGGCAGGAGGTGCAAATGAGGGTTGCTAAATCAAACTCCATTCTTCACCAAGTGCCACATATTGTAAGAGGCTCCCTGTAATAACAGTGTAGCAACACGGTGGTGCATCAGCATGGCCGCAGCTCTAAGCTGAAACTTTAAAAGAAAAAAGAAAATATACATACATATATATATATATATATATATATATATATATATATATATATATATATATATATACATACATATATACATATATATATACATATATACATACACACATATATATGGATTGCTTCAAGGTCTGCTGTTAATTTCACACTGCTGGGTGACCACAGCTGTGAGCAGTAATCCAGGCGGCTGAGGAGCAAATAATCTCTACTACATATATATATATATATATATATATATACATATATAATTTATATTTTATATTTTATATATTTTATATTTTATATTTTATATACATATATATATATATATATACATATATATATATACATATATATATATATATATATATATATATATATATATATATATATACATATATATATACATATATATATATATATATATATATATATATATATATATATATATATATATATATATATATATACATATATATATATATATATATATATATATATATACATATATATATATATACATATATATATATATATATATATATATATATATATATATATATACATATATATATATACATATATATATATATATATATATATATATATATATATATATATATATATATATATATATATATACGCGCTTCACTGAATGCAAAGACTAGAAATCCGCTTAAGGAGTATCATGTTAAATTGTTCATATTTATTTGGCAGCAGTTCCAATGTCAGAAGGAAAAAAGAGGGATAATTGCATTTGAAACGAGTCTTGTAGCCCTCGGCAGAGTCATATTATTCTACGACAGAGTATTTGTGGTGCCATGCGACAGAATATCCTCATGTGGGAAACATGTGTCAGTAGACATCAATAGAAAAACAGATGTTTTTAATGAGGTGTGACTGTGTGGTAAAAAGCTTGCTTCCCAACCACATGATTCCGGGTTCAGTCCCACTGCGTAGCATTTCGAGCAAATAATCTCTACTATTGCCGATGAAAGCCGTGTGAGTAGGTTTGGTAGAGGGTGTTGGTGTTAACATCCCTGTAACTTAGCAGTTCGGCAAAAGTGGCGGTAGAATAAGTAGGAGGCTTCGAAAGAAATAGGCACATGTATTGGTTCATTCGATCAAAGCAAATTAACAGCGCAGGCGTGGCTGTGTGGTAAGAAGCTTACTTCGCAACCACATGGTTTCGGGTTCAGTGGCACCTTGGGCAAGAGCCTTTTACTATAGCCTCGAGCCGACCAAAGTTTTGTGGGTGGATTTGGTAGACGGAAACTGAAAGAAGCCCGTCGTATATATTCCTTTTCTATTAGACTTTCCTCTGTTTCCGAAGAAGAGCGTCTGCTCGAAACGTTAAACCATCTTTCTTCCCTTCCCTGAGCGTCTGCTAATACTTTACATGTACCACATCCGCGCGTTGTTGTTTTTGCGTTTGTTCTTGATTTTTTGTTTTGGATTTACTTTATGTGTGTGTGTGGGGGGGGGGGGGGTCCTCTCCATCGCTTGACAACCGATGTTGGTGTATTTACGTCCCCGTTACTGAGCGGTTCGGCAAAAGGGGCCGATAGAATAAGTACTAGCCTTACAAAGAATAAATCGTGGAGTTGATTTGTTCGACTAAAATCGGCGCTTCAGCATGGCCGCAGTCAGGTCTTGGCAACTAAACCGGCTCCTATCAAACCTGACAATTAAATCAAGCCTGATCTTTTACTGAGAAGCAGAGATACTTTTCTCTAATATTCTGCCCCATTAGAAACAAGCAGTGAATTACGGTTTTATTGTATGCACAGAGCTTTAAGAATAATACTTCTTTTATTCATGGTTTTTTTTTTCCTGTGTAGATATTCTTTGTTTAAAGCACCACTAGGTACCTGTATTATTTCTCGTTTGCTATTAGAGAAATAGTTATTCCATTCACGGAAATGTTGTTAGGTTGGCCTGTAGTTTTTATGCTTTTAGAATCACGTATCAGGGCAGCGAGCTAGCAGAATCGTTAGCACGTTGGATGAAATGCTTAGCAGCATGTCGCCCGTCGCTACGTTCCGAGTTCAGCCGAGGTCGACTTTGCCTTTCATCCTTTCGGGATAGATAAATTAAGTACCAGTGAAACACCTGGGTCGATGTAATCGACTATCCCCTCTACCCCCGAATTTCAGGCCTTCTGCTGATAATAGAAAGGTTTTTGAATCATGTAGTTACATTTATGCTGGCCAAAATCCGTCCCTTTATTCTTTTGGAATGCTGCGAGCAGGAAAAAACTTTTTTCTATGCTATTACAATATTTCTGCAACATTTTCTAAGGTCACATCTCTTCAGTTGATGTCCAGGATTTTATTTTATTAAGTTTTTACACAGATGTAGTTTTCTACGTCAAATCAAATATTACAACCGTTTTTGCAGAAATTAATAATACAAACGTTAAGAACGTTCAAAGATTGGAATTTTTTATTAGCTTTGTAGGCGCAGTTACCTCCCTTGACAGCGGGCTTAAACAAGCTCGCACTAGATGGCGGCGACTAACAGACAAGAGACAACGCACAGATTTAGATCATGGCCTCTACGCATCAAACTCTTTCCATTTGTCATTCAACTTGTATATATGTGTGTGAGGCCGACATTAAAGGTGTTTAAAGTTACAGCCTTGTTCCATGTATTCCTTTGTACGGTGTTCCTTTCAAATGATATTACAGCCTTCTGAAGGAGTCAACCTTTAGATGACTCCACAACTCTGATTCAACCACATCTAAAGTTTAATCAGTCGGATCCATCCTGTTCTTAAAAGCTCGTGGCATCATTATGGAAAGAGCCGTTGTTCTTGTTTTGTTTTTTTGGTTTTTCAGATGCAACGTTATGTAAAACGCAACATTTTTTTTTTTTTTTTTTTTGATAAACCAATGTAAAAGATGTCACAAAACCTTTGAAGATGAAAATATTTTATGAAAGAAACTTGAGGAAAATAATGAATTATTTACATTGAAATTCTGAGACGCACTTCAAACCCCAGCCTGAAACTCTTAACTCAAAAACCTAACGCTAAACCTAAATCTTATTACAACCACTAAGCTTAACCCTAAGCCCTATCCCCATATCATAAACCTTAACTTTAACCCATGTCCTAACTTTATGCCCTGACCTAAGACTCTAAAATCTAATCCTTACCCAATCATCATCATCATCATCGTTTAACGTCTGTTTTCCATCCTAGCATGGGTTGGACGGTTCGACTGGAGTCTGGAAAGCCAGGAGGCTGCACCAGGCTCCAATCTGATCTGGCAGTGTTTCTACAGCTGGATGCCCTTCCTAACGCCAGCCACTCCGAGAATGAAGTGGGTGCTTTTTTACGTACCATCGGCACAGGAGCCAGAGCGGGCTGGCATCGACCACGATCGAGTGGTGATTTTTACGTGCCACCGGCACGGAAGCCAATCAAGGCGGCGCTGGCATCGGCCACGTTCGGGTGGTGCATTTTTACGTGCCACCGGCACGGGGATCACAACTACAATTTCCATTTGATTGCGATTTGATTTTGATGTACTTGACTCAATAGGTCTCCTCAAGCACGGCATGTCGCCCTACGATCCAAGGAACTTTTGAGTGGGATAGTTATGCGACACTGGTTTAGGTTACGGCTGTGATCTCACTTTCCTTGCCAGCATATCTCAATCACAACATATCTCCAGAGGTCTCGGTCTTTTGTCATTGCCTCTGTGAGGCCCAACGTTCGAAGGTCATGCCTCACCACCTCATCCTATGTCTTCCTGGGTCTCCCTCTACCCCGGATCCCTTCCACTGGCAACTTAAATAACAGATTGTCGATTTCCGTAGTGTCGAGAATGGTTGAACCTGATTGGCTAAAATTACAAAATAATTCAATCTTTAAAGAGTCATAACTTTTATATTATTAATTTCTTCAAACATATTTGCGATTTTCGTATTTGGCATGAAAAACTACATCTGTATAGAAATTGTCAATAAAATAGAACTCTGTACAAAATCCGGAAAGATTCTTCAGGAAATCCAGAAAGAAGTTATGTGACAGTCTGGCGTTGGTGTATTCCCCCTGAACAATCACATAAACTTCAGATTCCTTCAGCAAAACGAACAGGAAATCCGCAGAAGTGTCCTTTCATTCGAAATCACTATTTTCTCATAAAAGTTTCATTAATTTTTCTTGAGGCAAATTTTCCAGAATGGATAAAATACGTTCTTATCATTTCATTGAAGACAAGATAAATTCCTACCTTTGCACTCATCTCACCTGTAGGGAATGGTTTACATAAAGAACGAATGATTTCCGGCAGTTTTGATGGCCAGATTCGTTTTAAACACTTTGAAACATAATATTTCACCTTCAAAGTGAGACGGATGGAATAGTAAATATTTACCAAAGACTATATGCAAGAAGTATTACTTCAGTTTGATAATTTGTCATCGCCAACAATGTAATTCTGAAGATTCAAGAAGGTGTGGCTGACTACAACCTTATGAAGAAGAGATTCTAGAAATTTCTCGTTGTCTCCAGCGAGAAACTTTCTCCTTGAAAACGTACAGTGAATGTCTTTCTTCCGGGTTCGAATCTGCCTCAAATGTATTTGAACTGGTAACAAGTTTGCATTTATACACATCACTGTTTAGCGCTGGCACACCGTATTCTGTTCACTGTGTGCCCCTGAATAGCGTAATCTGCCATTGAACGATGACAGGGACATCACAAGAGCGACCTGTCTATCGTGTCAGTTCGCAGCATCGAGCTTCCCGGCCTGTTGCAAACGGGGGAGAGGATTACCGCTCCGAAATGCATGCATCCACCAATCTGGTTAGGGAAAGCTGTGAGCTGTTGACTTTTTTCTTCGTCTCTGTTGCCGTACACATTTGTAGTGAAACTACCTATCGTCACTAGATACAAAACTACTATCGCCATTACATACAATCTTCTCATTTAAATATAAATAAATGCGAGCGTAGTAGAGAACCCATACCTTGTCATCACGTGACTGATCATTATTCGATTCGGCAACTTCTTCGAACCGTTCCCGCCAGAACGCAAACTGACCAATCACGGCCCCTAATAAGGTCACGTGATAGAGTATATTTCTACCATCTGGTGAGCCAATAGTTTGTTATAAATAGCTTTAACTCGGCAACCAAATTTGTCTCGGTCCAGTTTCTCTTTGAGAACTGTTCCGTGTACCACACGACAGCAGCAGCAGTTCCAGCGACCACTTCAACAGCTTCGTCCAGCCAACGATGACCACCGCCGTCGCCACATCAGCAACAAGAGTCTACGACTACTAACCAGCACCATTGTCATGACCAACACGATTACTACCAAACAGCCTCTACACCACCAGCGTCAACACGACTTACTATGTACACCAAACCAAACCTCCGCGGCACATCTCTCTCTTCGATTTTGTTAGGTGACTCAGCTTCACCACGGTAAATAAACAGACAAGAGTTCTTAAACAGACAAGAAATTCTCAGCCAGCGACGAACATCTGTATAACAAGAATCACGGCCCGGCATCGATGCCACGACATCACAACTAGTGATCAGCTCTGCCACACTCAGCCAACTCACTTTCACATACAGAACTTTTCCTATAGTGTACTAAAGATCTGGTATAATTGCTCACGTGTCATTTACTGACTCTCTTTCTATTTGCTGTAATAATTCACATACACACACATGTATCACTCACATACACACTTTTCTTTGTACGACGGCCTGTCTTTGATTATGTTCTTATATGTCGCATTCACACTCTCACACAGACATACATCTTTAACGCTATAATAAATATCTCTGTTATTCATCTAATACGGTTGTGGTCTTTCATTACTGGTCATCTATGTTATCGTCGCATAACATATCATGTATATCATCTCTGATACATATAACTGTGTGTTCGACCGTGTGACGCGTTTAAATAAAAGGAGTCCTCTGTTTTTCCATTCGTCACCATTTCTCCTTTTATGAGTTCGCACGGTCGTCCCTTACACATTCTCTTACAAGGGGGTCTAGTGTTCTTAGCTTAGACTTTGGTGGTGGGGCAACCAGATCCAACTATCTCAAGTGTAACTGTCCGAAATGGTCGTGACTTCTGGTACTTGACTGATGAAAGAAAGCCAAGAATGACCCGTCTTTTTTGCCTGTCTTTCTAATTGTTGTTTCTCTTGTCCGCCTTTGTGTCGTCTATCTGTCCGAACGTTTTAATGCCCTTTATTTGTCTACAGCGTGAAATTTTCTCCAGAACAAAACACGGTGAATGGCTTTCATACGAGTTCGAATGTAACTCAAGTATATTTGAACTGATAACCTGATTCTAGACCAGTAGTTCCCAACATTTTCACTACCAAGGACCCATTTTATGGAAATAAGTTTTCCTATGGACCCCAGGATATTAAAAGGCCTGTCACCACGGATCCCCAGTACTACCTTTGCAGAGCACCGGGGGTCTGCAGACTACAGGTAGGGAACCCCTGTTCTAGAAGATATTTTTGTCATTATTCTGTTTAATCTGGAAGAAAATGGAGATAAACACAGTTCAAGAGAGAATAGAGATGCGTTCAAGAGAGGAACTATATGAACATTGCTCACAGAGAAAAGTTCATTATCAGGACTGAAAGAAAAAATTCATATTAAGAAACTTTCTAACCACATGGTTCCGGGTTCAGTCCTGCTGCGTAGCACCTTGGGGCAAGTGTCTTCTTCTATAACCGCAGGCCTTGTGAGTGGATTTGATAGACGGAAAATGGAAGAAACCATCGTGCGTTTGTGTTTGTGTTTGTTCTCCACCACTGCTTGACAACCGATGTTGGTGTGTTTACGTCCCTGTAACATAGCAGTTCAGCAAAAGATATCGATAAATTAAGTACCAGGCTTTAAAAAATAAGTATTGGGGTCGATTCATTCGACTAAAAATTCTTTAAGGCGATGCCCCAGTATGGCCACACTTTAATGAGTGAAACAAAAGATAAACGATAAAACATTGTTCACAGAGAAAAGTTCGTCATCAAAACAGTCAAAAATTGTCCTATTAAGGAAATTTCAGCGTTTAGACAATGAAGCCTTAGACCAAGTGTGAAATGCCAATAGATTTGTTGTCAGTTTGCAAAGCTGGCATAAGAATCGGGTAAGGAATGGTGATAATGTCGTTCTCTTGTTCAACTTGTGCTAAATCTGACCTCTGCTCTCTTGTTCCAACTCTCTTTTGTAAACTTTTCAACTCTTTTATTTATAACAACTCAACGCTTTTGCTCTGTTGACATTGTTGTCTCTGGCAACGGAAAACACGACGTCATGTGTGAGGTGTAATAGCACTGAAGATTCGGTTTCCATTGGAAACATCGTTCCAGTTATTTTATTTATTTTCTTATCTATTTTGTAACCATAACAATGTGTTGTATTTATTGACGATGTTAATATCGAATTATGGATTCCAGTTTAATCCCAGGAATTTCGCAAATCGAGAAATATGACATTTCCAGCTACAAAACTAAAAACGGCACCACAGAGAGTTTGTCTTCCCTGAAATATAATTCTGTGACACTTCATCTTCTGATATCATCTCATTCTATTTTACACGTGTAATTGGCAAGCGTGTGGCATCCTCTTCGTATATTATATTGACTTTAACCCACAAAAGTCTTTAGGTCTGGTGCCCCTAACTTCAATAAGAGAAACAAACAACTGCCATGTACAAACACGTTAGGGCATAACTACAGATTTGTCTCCTCCCCCACCTCCGACTTTGGATGATCATGTAGATTCCGAATATACAATTGGGGGGGGGGGGCTTAGGAGGGTGGATTTCGGAAAAATTCACCGGAGTCCACTTCAACTCGTCTTAACTCTTAAGAAAATGGATATTTTTTAATGAAATTCTATACAAATATATTTCAGACTATGTACATTCTGAAGACATAGGAATTTAGGAGGAAAACAATTGGGGGTTATTTTTGAGAACTGTTCCCCACTCGGGGGTGTTTCGGAACAAGTCGTCCATATTTGTTTTATTTTCTCCGTTGTGTGTTTTTGTGCATCTGTAGATTTCTACTGAAGCAACAAACAGGCAATGAAGGCAAATAAATTTAATGAAATTTTCTACGAAAGTCGGTGGGGCAGAAATCTGTAGTTATGCCCGCGTTAGTAGTAGTATTGATACTTCATTTCGTCAGAGACAATGCCACTTCACGTTGGAGGCCCTGGACGAAACCAAATTAACAAAACTAAATCCAAAAAACTTTCATTAAATTTAATTTTTTTCACTACATCAGTCTATTATATTAAATTTTCAGGCTGCTGATATCTCTGAGTATTTTTTCCGCATTCACAAAAATCTTCTATTCCTTTAATTACTCTAAGATGTGCCTCAGTAATAATAGCATGCTTTGCTGATGAAATTTTATAAAACTGAAACATGTCTGTCGTTGTTCCTCTGCTAATGATCAGATTCCTTTCCCGTAGCATTTCATATTTGATAAATCGAAACTAATTAAACTTTCAGGATTGTTTTACCTCCAGGTCTTTTGGGGTTTTTTTCACAAGAATAAGTCAAGTAGAAAATGGATGCTCCTATTACTAAGACTTAATTAAAATTTCTTTGTTTACTATATAAAGCATGCTAACGTTCATTTTAATGGAGACTACAGAGCAGATGAGGAACTATTCTAAGGAGTAGGGAAGCCGCGTCAGTTTCATCCAAATACCAACTTTTATTAAGCTTCCATGTGACCGGTGTCCGGTCAGCCATGATCTTTCTTTCTTGGCCTGACTGTCGACCCTCAACACGTCTTGTGTCCATCTCCCATGTTCCTCCTTTTAGGCTTTTACTTCATACACGTCAGCTCAATTTGAATCGTTCTCAGTCGAAAGAGGCTTGTTGTTATTTCTTCTTGTTGTATTCGTAATTGTGTACCATGCTCTCTGTTTTTTGGTTTGTTTGTTTTTTTCTTCGTCTTTGTTGCCGTACATATTCGCTAGCTCTCTTACAAGGGGGTCTAATGCTCTTAGCTTAGACTTTTGGGGAGACAACCAGATCGAACCATCTCAAGCGTAACTGTCCGAAATGGTCGTGACTTCTGGTACTTGACTGAGGAAAGAAAGCTACGAATGACCCATTTTTTTTTGCCTGTCCTTCTAATTATTGTTTCTCTTATCTGCCTTTGTGTTGTCTATCTGTCCGAACGTCTTAATGCCCTCTATTGCGTTTTTGTTCCAATTATATATATATATATATATATATATATATATATATATATATATATATATATATATATATATATATATATATATATATATATATATATATATATATATATATATATATATATGTATATATATATATGTAAATATTACATCAGCTATTTAGTCAGGTTACCAACGATACAGTCGATATATGGCCAATGGCGTTAAAGTGACAGCAGATCTTTTTTCTTTGTGGCCTTCAATTTGCGAAGCGTCGTTTTGTGTTCTGACGGAGAATTTTGCAGCTGCTTCTCATGTGTTGAGTGACTTCATACAGGCCTCTTCATTTGTAGCTGTATAATAATGTATGCACATTTGCATATATATGTATATGCAGATATCTATTTGTATACACACACATGCATACATATATGCATTCATATACATATAAGCCGTGATGAATTGACACTTGTACATGTTTGTTAGTCATATTTTACTCATCTACCTTGGAGTCTACACTTCGGAAGTATTTGGAAAATATCTTTATATAAAGTACATGTTTGAACAAACAAGAGCGGATTTATTCAGTAAGTTGGATCGTGCTATTTGCAGACACAGCATGAATATCGGGTAGAAAAAATTCTATGTAGAATTGGATACTCGCCTAATATTGTTTGAGAGTGTAAATAAGTTCGTCCTAACGCGGTGCCTCGATTTAAGTACCTAATTGAACTGAATCTAAATTACATTTCATTTATATGCATATACAGACAGACAGACAGATAGATAGATAGATAGATAGATAGATAGATAGATAGATAGAAATCACTAGAACTGTAAAAATCTGTAAAACTTTCCAGAAGTTTATCTTTAAATATATATGAACATGTCTAGATATGTAACCATAAGCATGAGGATACATACATAAAACATACATACATACATACATACTTACATACACACATACACGCATACATACATACATATGCACGCACACGTATGTATCCAAACATACATACATATCTGTGTGTACGCTCGTATACATAAATACGTGCACATATTTATGTATAACAATGCCTTTTATTATAGATACAATCCCTGATTATTTGAGGAGCGGGGAAGGGGTAAGTCAACTGCATCAACCCCAGTACTCAACTGGTACTTACTTTATCGACCCCGAAAGGTTGAAAGGCAAAGTCGACCTCGGTGGAATTTGAACTCAGAACGTCAAGACAGACGAATGCATTTCGCCCGACGTGATAACGTTTCTTATTTCTTTACTGCCCACAAGGGGCTGCACACAGAGGGGACAAACAAGGACAGACAGATGGATTAAGTCGATTATATCGACCCCAGTGCGTAACTGATACTTATTTAATCGACCCCGAAAGGATGAAAGGCAAAGTCGACTTCGGCGGAATTTGAACTCAGAACGTAGCAGCAGACGAAATACTGCTAAGCATTGTCGCCCGACGGGCTAACGTTTCTGCCAGCTCGCCGCCTTAAATACAGACGTATAATAACAACGTGTGTGTAGCTGTATGGTTGGGCATCCTTTGTGTCGTCTTATAGACACATTGTTTTTATAAGTACATTTTGTCTCAGACGTATTCTTTTATTCTTTTACTTGTTTCAGTCATTTGACTGTGGCCACGCTGGAGCACCGCCTTTAGTCGAATAAGTCGACCCCAGGACTTATTCTTTGTAAGCCTAGTACTTATTCTGTCGGTCTCTTTTGCCGAAGTGCTGGACTACGGAGACATAGACACACCAACATCAGTTTTCAAGCGATGGGGTGTGGCGAACACAGCCACACATATACACACACATAAACATACACACACACACACACACACACACACACACACACACACACACACACACACACACACATATATATATATATATATATATATACATACGACGGGCTTTTTCAGTTTCCGTCTACCAAATCCACTCACAAGGCTTTGGTAGGCCTGAGGCAATAATAGAAGACACTTGCCCAAGGTACCACGCAGTGGGACTGAACCCGGAACCATGTGCTTGGGAAGCAAGCTTCTTACCACACAGACACGCCTGTGCCTATATATACATCGTTCTTATATGAACATGGATGTATAAAATATGTGTATATACATACATACATATCAGTGTATGTATATGCATATATATGTGTGTGTGTGTGTGTGTATATGTGTGTGTGTGAGGATATTATTGTTTATAATATCAGTGGCTTTGCATGCGTAAACAACCCATAATGGTAAAAATATTATGAATTAATAATTAAGGGTGCTAACAGGCAGTACCGGGATGCTAAACATAGCAGTGAAAATGATCAAACCACAAGTTTTCATTTAAACACAGTGAAAACTTGTGGTTTGATGATTTTGACTGCTATGTTTAGCATGCCGGTACTGCCTGTTAGTACCATTCATTATTAATATATATATATATATATATATATATATATATATATATATATATATATATATATATATATATATATATATATGAGTGTATGTGTCTATATATATATATATATTTACTGACTTATATATATATATATATATATATATATATATATATATATATATATATATATATATATATATATATATATATATATATATACACATATATACATACATAGCTGTAAAGCGTTTCTCTAACATAACCTCGACCCTTCATATCGACTTTTGTTCCTCTTCGATGTTTTCAAAATTCTCTGGCGTTCTTCGTATCCTCTCCGCGCTCTCACCGTCGACACACTCCTACTAACACTTTCTATCTCTCCCTCTCCCTCCTCCTTCCGTACCTTATTACCACGTCCTTCTCCCTCCTTCTCTTTGATTCAAACTCTGATCAAAATTTATTTCTCTTTCAACGTCAATTACTATTGCCTTTGTTTTCAACAGAACACTTCTTTCGTCGCGAAACCTTTGAATTCTCCCATTCTCCAACAACGTGGAATATATTCCTGCGTTTGAATTCTTTTTATTTCTATTTCCCTACACAGAAAAATCAGTAAAAAACTTCCACTAAATCCTACTCTTTGACTACATTTTTTCCTTCTTTTTTTTTTTTTTTTCATGTACGATACCAGAAGTAGAAGTTGCCGATTTAAGGGTGATTTCCTAAAGAATATTACTTCCAATATATTGTTTCTTCCCTCTCTTGAATCATTTGTCTTTAAATATTAATTTCAAGAAAAACAAATTTCTCTCTTCTGTAATGGCAAGAATACCGAACATATTGCACGAGGTCAGATCATAAAGTATCGGGAGAGGTGCTATAAAACGACAACTATTCGGCATTTAATCTATTTAAACTATCAATTCGGCATTTAATCTCCTTCGAAGTAATCTCTTTCTGAAACTACAGACTTTATTCAGCGTCGTTTCCATGGATGGAAGCATTCATGGAACTCCTTTTGGTTTATTGAGTAGCTTCCACGTCGCATTCTCTTAGATTTGCTCAACGTTTTGAAATTTTGTTGGGGTATTTCCATTGCAAAGACTGAGCCTTGGTTTTGGGGTCGTAGCCATAGACCCATGCTTCGTCATCTGTCACGGCCGTTTTCAAAACCTTTCGTATGCCTCGACACAATCAAGAAGATTCTGCGCAACTGAAACCTGGTCATCTACACATTTTACTTGCAAACATTGTTATAAACAACGGAAGTGAGTGAGAACTTTGTAACTTGGTGTGCATTTGTGCCTAGCGGCTTCACTCTGCGTGCTTTAGCTCTGTTACCATGGCAACACTCCCGATATTTTTTGATCAGACTTCGTACACAACAGAAATATATGCAAACGTAATAACCACCACGAGAAGAATCGATACACAATCAAATACTTTATTAAGGGAACGTGCGGGAAGAGTTCCAATTTAAGCGAGAGGATTGTTGTTAGGATAGGAGTGGGGTTCATGGAAGCAAGGGAAGCAAAGCTTCCCTTAAAAATTATAGAAACAATTGAAACTATATCATTTATTTTTCATAAGATCGTTCTTCTAATGTTCTGTAAATGTTCTGTAATGTTCTTTTACAGATCGTTCTTCTAATGTTCTGTAAAATTAATATAAACCACATGACATCATAGGCTTTTATTGTTGGAATTAGCATGAGATGACAAGCAGTGGCAGACGACAAGCAGTGGCAGACGACAAGCAGTGGCAGACGACAAGCAGTGACAGACGACACAAAACAATCTGTGCAAGGGAAGCATCAGGAGCTGTTGCATCCTTTTCGATGTAATATTTTACTCTTTTACTTGTTTCAGTCATTTGACTGCGGCTATGCTGGAGCACCGCCTTTAGTAGAGCAAATCAACCCCAGGACTTATTCTTTGTAAGCCTAGTTCTTATTCTATCGGTCTCTTTTTCCGAACCGCTAAGTTACGGGGACGTAAACACACCAGCATCGGTTGTCAAGCGATGTTGGGGGGACAAACACAGACACACAAACATACATATATATATATATACATATATACGACGGGCTTCTTTCAGTTTCCGTCTACCAAATCCACTCACAAGGCTTTGGTCGGCCCGAGGTTATAGTAGAAGACAGTTGCCCAAGGTACCACGCAGTGGGACTAAACCCGGAACCATGTGGTTCGTAAGCAAGCTACTTACCACACAGCCACACCTGCGCCTATTTTAACATTTTTTCCGATAAAAATGCCACAAAGACAATTTTTTTCTAGTAGGAGCTGATAACGAATAGTTTTAGATGCTAATAAATACTTATACGTTACATAGGAAAAGGAAAGCAAGTTGACATTCTGCTTCTATCAGAAAAACGGTGAAAAGTTAACGCGTGTAGTTTTCTGCGTTTATTCAACTAATATTTTCTACTTTTTTGTCAAATTACAGAACACCCTTAATATAAAATGTGATTTTATTTTTAATTTTAAAAATAGCTGTATAATATAAACATGTCAATTTCATTCAAATGTCTATAAGACAGAAAATTCTGGTCGTTGCTTCTCCAGCCAGAAAGATCACCCCACGCCCTTGGTTGTTAGTCACCACCTCGCTCTCTTTACAAATACTTCCACCTTTTGTCCCACAATTCGGAATGTGGCCAAGGACTTCATTTAACTTTCTTCCTTTGAAATTTATACAGCCATCTTTTTACGACAAACAAGCGATCATTGCGTGATTGCTGTAAATGAATGTTATTCATTTCCAATATTCTGCGAGGACAAAGGTGTCTGGCTGACAGAATCCTTAGCACGCCGGGAAAAATTCCTAACGGCATTTAGTCGGTCTTTACGATCTGAGCTCAAATTCCACCCAGGTCGACTTTGCCCTCCGTCCTTTCGAGGTCGATATAACAAATAATAGTTGAACACTGGGATCGGTGCATTCGACTTAACCGTCCTCGAAATTGCTGGCATTGTGCCAAAATTTAAAACCAATATTTTGCGAGAACATGTCTGGTCTTGAGGAACTATTACCTTGCTTGGGAAAGAGATTTGGGTTGGCGACATAAAGGGCATCCGGCCACAGAAAAATCTGATTCAGTAAACTCGTTCCGACCCAAGTAAACATAGAAAATAGAACATTAAAACTATGACGATGATGATGATGATGATGATGATGATGCAAACCAAAATGAACACAAGAAAATAACTTAGACTGGTCATTAGCATGTATTTGAAGAACATAGAGAAATATTGCTATATCAAATACCATACAATATAAATTCTTAATTTATCAAAATTATCTTCGCCTCTAGAGTTTGTGTCATAATTACCAAATCTGCAATTTAAGATCCACTCCACATGAGAATGGGAGTGGTAAGTAGCTTGCTTACCATCCACATGGTTCCGGGTTCAGTCCCACTGCATGTCACCTTCGGCAAGTATCTTCTACTATAGCCTCGGCGCGACCAAAGCCTTGTGAGTGGATTTGATAGACGGAAACTGAAAGAAGCCTATCGTATATATACACATGTACGTATATGTTTGTGTTTCTGTGTTGGTTCCCGCCCCCACCCCCACCCCACGACATTGCTTGACAACTGATGCTGGTATGTTCACGTCCCCCGTAATTTAGCGGTTCGGCAAAAGAGATCGATAGAATAAGTACTAGGCTTGCAAAGAATAAGTCCTGGGGTTGATTTGTTCGACTAAAAGGCGGTGCTCCAGCATGGCCAAAGTCAAATGACTGAAACAGGTAAAAAAATAAAAGAATGCATTTACATATATGCCCATACATACATACATACATACATACATACATACATACATACATACATACATACACATATACAAGCATAAATAATACTTTTCTATATACATACATGGTGGCTCTTAGACGAATATGGCCACCAGTAGCACCAACACTGCATTGCCACCATCGGTAGTTTAAGCACTCATATTCCCTACGTTCTGAGCTCAAATTCCGCCGAGGTCGACTTTGCTTTTCATCCTTTTGGTGCGGTTAAATTAAGTAACAGTTGCGTACTGGGTCGATCTAATCGACTGGCCCCCTCCCCAAAAATTTCGGGCCATGTGCCTAGAGGAGAAAAGATAATGGTGTCATCAGCGTGACAATTGTCCAACCTTATCTCCGGTAGTCAAGGGATTTAGACTTATACAAAGAGGGTAGAACAGGTTTACGGCTTAAGAGAGGCAAAGCGTAGAACTCAATACGTTGTGTGGTAAGAGGTTTGCTTCCCAACTACATGGTTTCGGGTTCAGTCCCACTGCATGACACCTTGCCTTGGTAAGTGTCTTCTACAATAGCCTCGGGCCGACCGAAGCCTTGTGAGTGGATTTGGTAGGTGGAAACTGAAAGAAGTTTGTTGTGTGTATGTGTGTGTGTGTGTGTGTGTGTGTGTGTGTGTGTGTGTGTGTGTGTGTGTGTGTGTGTGTGTGTGTGTGTGTGTTTGTGTGTGTGTGCGTCTGTGCGTGCGTGTATGTGTATCCCACGACCTCTTGACAACCGGTATCGGTGTGTTTACGTCATCGTGCTTTGAGGATCGGCAGAGGAGAGATTGAATAAGTAACAGGCTTTAGAAAAATAAGTATTTGAACCGATTCACTAGACTAAAAGATCCTTCAAGCCGGTACTCCAGCATGGCCGCAGATTAATGTCTGAACTATGTAAAAGATAAAAGAACTGATCGGCTGAAAAAGCCACAACTCCGACTTCCGTGTCGTCGTTTTTCAGCTGACAACCGGACCCTGTTTGTCTCTGAAATCATCGAATGTTTGAATATATTTTAAGATATACGAAAGCTATTGACAAACGCTTATCTCAGTGTTCTTTATGGCGTCATGAAGAGATATCTTATAAAACCAAAAAAATCTGTTGCAATTCAGACACCTTTATTAGTTCATTGTTGATATTGATTTCAACTTTAGCGTTATATACTTCTGACTTTGCCAAATAATTACCATCATTCTTATGATGTGGAAAATATTCCATCGACATTGCCCAAATGATGTTGGCATCAGCTCTAATATTCACCCAGGGCTTGGTCGTCTGCCATACGTCCTCAGCAAAAATCGTTCCTGCGTCACATCACAACACTAACACAGATATATGTCACCTCAACTAGCCCTGCCCTCTTTGAGATCATAACCTAGACGAATAAGGAAAGGAAAATATCTCATTACATTCAGACCTTTCCCGGGTAAATTCTTTCAACAAATTCTAGGTCAACCACCTTCACTCGGATATATCTCTGCAAACAATAACACTTTACTTGAATGAGTTACAGTACCCAGAATACGACTGCAGCATAAGACATCGTAAAATGTTTTCGCTAAGTCTCGCTATTAAGTTTCACATGGCCCACTGCCAATTCTGGCCGAAACATGTCTATTTTATCAATATCTGCTTCATTCAGTCGCAGTTTTATGTTTCACTACAATAGTAATCTTTTATCGTTTACTTGTTTCAGTTATTAGACTGAGGCCATACTGAAGCACCGCCTTCAAGAATTTTGTAGTCAAATGAATCGATTCCAATACTTTTTTAAGCCTGGTACTTATTCTATCGGTCCTTTTTACCGATCCTCTAAGTCACGAGGACATAGATACACCAACACCAGTTGTCAAATGGTGGTGACGTAACAAACACAGATACAAAGACACACGTACGCACATACACACATACGTACATATATACATACATATATACATACATATATATATATATATATATATATATATATATATATATATATATATATATATATATATATATATATATATATATATATATATATATATATATATATATATATATATATATATATATATATTTATATATATATATATACTAGCAGCTAAGCCCGGTTTCACCCGGCCTGTTTGGACGATGTGGCTGTGATCATTTTCGGTTAGGCATAATCTATAACAGCGTTTCTTAACCTTATCATTTCGGGTCCCCTGTTTTGATTGGAGCCTCTAGCTATTTGAAGATTTCATCAACCTCCAGTCAGAAAATGGCTTCAGGAGTTGTGATATATATATATATATATATATATATATATATATATATATATATTATAATGGAGAAAGTTGTTTATTAATTAGGCATGTAACGGTTACTAAAAGAAATCAGTTATTAAAGGCTGACCGTCTGGAAATTTTTTTATAAATTCATGTTCCAAGAAATTTCCTGTAATTTCAATTTCAAAAGTTTATTGGACTACAAGCTTTTCACAAATTTAAATATTCGTTGCATTCACTGCGGAGTAGATTTTAATGTTTAATAAAAAAAAAATATTTGTTGCAGGCGAAATTTTCCGATTTCCTTTGCAACAGTCCTTCACTCTCTCTCTCTCTCTCTCTCTCTCTCTCTCTCTCTCTCTCTCTCTCTCTCTCTCTCTCTCTCTCTCTCTCTCTATCTATCTATCTATCTATCAATCTATCTATCTATCTATCTATCTCTATCTCTCTCATTAATGATAATGATTTAATTCGCTATTTGCAAAACCCACAGTTTATTCTATATACGTAATGTAAAAACATTATTTATTGAATAAATGAATGAATGCTATTAGACAAAATAGCTGCATTACACTAAGGCTTATGATAATATCAGTTTCCAGAGGTTGTTAAATGAATATTTTTTTTAAAAATGAAAATTTCTTAATATACCGGTATAATCTTTTTTTTATATAAGTTAAGAAGTGATTTTGTTGGTATGGCTGTTTGGAACGCTATAAGCCTTACAATAATAACTATATGATCGCTGTTATTTCTAGCCCGCTAAACGTAGTTGGGTTACCTTGAAGTATAGAAATATATTACAACTAGATATATATAACTGATATATTACATATATATTAGAGTTATATTACAACTACGATAAATTACTAAAAGAAATATTTACTAAGCGAGTGGTATTTTTTATAGATTGAAGTTTTCAGGGAGATTTCCTTTCTGAACTTCCTTTTATTATTGAATATTTCAAGTTCACTAATTCAAATATTCGGTACAAGAATTTTTCATTTCATGTTTATTTCATTCATTGTTTGTAACGTTCTCTCCCCCCACTCTCTCTCTCTCTCTCTCTCTCTCTCTCTCTCTCTCTCTCTCTCTCTCTCTCTCACACACACACACACACACACACACACACACACACTAGCTCTCTTATATAAATACACACTCCAGGTTTGATTTTGTTATTACACAAATATCACATTAGAATTTTGAAATTCAACATGGGCGTCCAAAAGAATATGCGACTGAAAATATCAAAGTGAAAATATTATCAAGTGGCTAGCAGAAAAACGGGGCCCTGAGGTATGTAACATATCCCAGGGCCCCAATAATAACAGGTATAAACCTGAACTTGTAATCTGGATAGAGTAACTGCAGATTTCTCAATAGTTCCATATGTGCGTGCGCATGTATGCGTGTATGATGCTAAGACAATTCTTCGCCAATATCTAAGTCTCAATATCATCCCGCAGCCGAGGTCGACTTTGCCTTTCATCCTTTCGGGGTCGATAAATTAAGTACTAGTTGCGTACTGGGGTCGATCCAATCGACTGGCCCCCTCTTCAAATGTTTCGGACTTTGTGCCTAGCGTAGAAAATATCATCACACAGTTTATATTTCCTTTTACCTCAATTCAAACGGCGAAAATGAAGAAGTTAACTGCTTCTCTCCTAACAAAAGGAATAAGTGTTGATTGGTAACTGCGAATTCTTCTTTGGCTGGGTTAAACTGTGTAAAATATGAGACATGAATGCATCCCAGAAACCATTTCCAGAGATATAGCAGAGATAAGAATGCAGAAGAATAACTCGTATGTCAATATATCCGGTCGTCAAGTATGAAATTTGTAGTAAGGTGTATGGTAAAATTTGACAGCTGCTCATTTTGCGCCACTACTATATTTTGACAATCTTTATTTTTTGTTAGAAAGCTGACACATCTATTCCTTTATTCTAATTCATTTTACGCTTTATAAATATTTATAAATCGTTTTTTGCTATTTTTGTTTAGAGACGTTTAAGTCGGAAATTCGTACAGTTTTGAAATATGAGTTCTTTCTTGGAAATACAGCATCACAGACAGCTCGGAATATTAACGGAGTATTTCATTCTAATGTTGTTACACAGCAGAAAGTATCAAATTGGTTTGCAAAATTTCGTTCTGGTAACTTTGACCTCACAAATGAGCAACGTGGTCGACCAGAAACAAAGGTGAATAATGACGAACAGAAAGCCACCGTCGAGTCAGATCCACTTCAAAGTGTCTATGAATTATCGTTGTTGTTTGGTGTTAGCAAGCAAACAATATTGACTCATCTCGTTCAGATCGGTTAAAGTGAAAATGTTGGATAAGTAGGTTCCACATGAACTCAATGAAAATCTGAAACAGTAACGTTTGGAAACCTGTACTATGCTACTTTCTCGTCACAAAAATGAATCATTTTTGAATCGAATTGTAACATGTGATGAGAAACGAATCCAATACAACAATCGTAAACGTTCAGCACAATGGCTGGACAAAGACGAGCCACCAAAACACAGTCTAAAAAAACAAAATTCATGAAAAGAAGCTGATGGTGTGTGTTTGGCGGTCTGGCGCAGGTGTGATCCATTATTTCCTTAAACCTGGCTCATCAATCACGGCCGAAGTTTACTGCAGCCAATTGGACCAAATGATGCAGAAACTTACAAAAACAGCCTAGATTAGTCAACAGATCCATTCCTATTTTCATGCAAGACAATGCCAAACCACACATCGCAAAAATGACATTGGCGAAATTACAGGAGTTGGAGCTGGAAGTTCTCCATCATCCACCATACTCGCCTGATCTTGCCCCCACTGACTACCACTTCTTTTAGAATTTGGATAACTTTTTGATAGGCAAAATATTTAATTCCGACGATGCTGTAAAACAGGTCTTCCAAGATTTTATTGACCCTAGATTGCCAGGCTTTTACAGTTCCGGGATGGACAAGCTACCGCTGAAATGGCGAAAGTGTATTGACAATATAGGTGCATACTTTGATGAATAAAACTATTCTTTGTATTTATAAAACATTAGCAAACTTTTTTTTTCTTTTCTACAAATTCCATACTTGACGACCTAATATTTCTGTTACGTAGAATGTGTTTATCACAACCAAACAGCAAAATTTTTATTCAGATTGAAGACATCAACAATAAGAAGAAATATAATGCTATCAACACACGTCTTAAAAACGTGATACTCACTTACGAATTTCATTAAAAAATATTCTTTCAACCCGTTGTTCATAATCAAAAATTCTAATATTTCATTATTTTGTTTGTCCTTATTTTTTTTTTTTTTTGCCGTGTTCGTTTAAGATGAACGAAGTTTTGTAAATAAATAAATTTTCGTTTTGATTTATTATTTAAGAAGACATATTCTATTTGTGTCGCTTTTGTTGTTATATGTCATCTCTTGTGCACGTGATAAATTTTAAAATATTTCTAATAAAAATAGTATTCTCTAATAAATAAATTTTAGTTTTAGGCTATTATTTATAAAATGGTTCTATTCGAGGCATTTTGCATTTTTTTTTTTTTTTTTTTTTTGTGCGTGTGTGATGTGTTGAGTAAAATAATGGAAATAATGTTAAGAAAACAAACAGGAAATTTTAAGTGTTTTAATATTTTCGCTGTTTTGTTTGGGGTTTTTTGAGACCATATTCTAATTTTCCATTATTTCTTACATCCTAATATCAACAGAAAGGATGAAGCAGGGCTACTCAAAGTCCGTCCGATATTTTGTTTAAAGGCCTATGTGTAATCTTACGTGCATACTGTCCACGAACTTACAAGATGCGTGTGTGTGTGTGTGTGTGTGTGTGTGTGTGTGTGCGTGTGTGTGTGTGTGTGTGTGTGTGTGTGTGTGTGTGTGTGTGTGTGTGTGTGTGTGTGTGTGTGTGTAGATATGTAGATAAATATATATAGATATATTTATCCGCAGATAAAGATGAACATCGATATAGAAAGATACGTTTAATGTCTGTTTTCCTTAATAAAAGATCGTTCAATACATTTTAGTGTAAGCAGATGATGTTTTTGTCACATGACCTGACTAACTCCATCTTATATTTCTTCCTATGCGAACGTACCGGAGGGCACAAGGTTTCATTATGATGTCAGCTAAAAGTAGTCACAATGCTAAGGGTTTTTTGTGGTTTTTTTTTTTCTTTTTTCTTTGCTACCAAGCGTTTATTTTGCATGTGTGGGCCGAGTGTCCAGCATAAAAATACTCGTTCTTGCTCGAAAGATCAGTTGTGGTCAAGAAACAGGAATGGCAGACAAGGAGTTGTATGCTGTTGAAGAGTTACAGATTAAAAGTCATTGAAATTAGGGGCCAATTTGAAGGAAGGATGGGTGGGCATCTTTGTAGAATATGGGAGAAGTGATACGGTCTAAGAGAAAACATGTTGGAGTGATAAAGTATTTAGTGAAAGATGAGAGAGAAGGGAAAATGGTTAAGGGTGAACTGTGCCTTGTTTGAGGGTGGTGATGCGATCAACATTCGGTGCATGGGGTGGACATGGTTAACAATAATCTGGGAGTAACCACGACACACAAAATAAAGGGCCATCAGGAGAGGAGAGTGAGTCAGGTGTCAATGTTGCTGTAATCAGCCAGGGTCCAGCAGACCTTTTGTTAAAATTGCCAACAACCTACAAATAATTTTCCAGATACACTGGGTTGTTTCTAGGACTGCATTATTTAAAGTGTCCTTCCCTTTCTTTAGGACATGAGTAAGATTTGATGAGTATTTGGGCGCTATTTCTAGCAGCTTAAGTAATGGTGTAGAGGCTCACTTATGGTGCACTCAGAGTTTAACAGTCTGATCATTCTGGGAATGAAAAATTTGACTGAATTAGAGAAAAGCCCTTCCAACGTGTGTGTGTGTGTGTGTGTGTGTGTGTGTGTGTGTGTGTGTCTGTGTGTGTGTGTGTGTCTGTGTGTGTGTGTGTGTCCTCTTAACGTAGCGGTTCGGCAGAAAGAGAAGAATAGATAAATAATCAAACTTTAAAACTTAAATATTGAGGTCGATCTATTCGACTAATCCCTTCAAGGCGGTGCCCCAGCATGGCCACAGTTCAATGACTGAAATAAGTAAAAGATAAAAAGATAAAAAATCGTAACTTCCTTTATAAGACATATCAAGCCCCTATTTGAAAAAATGCGTTCAATTGCGAAGCAGACGACAGAGATTCCGAGGTACAATGGAGCATCGATTTATTCCTTTGGAGTTTTGCAAAGAGACTTGCATGGCACGAAATATAAACACAGCAATTGTGTGAGAGATTATTAAGACAATCCATCAAAGTATTATCACTGAAAGATGAATAGAAAAAAGGTTGACCTCCGTAGCAACACTATAAGTAGTTTTCGCATCATGGTAAAATTGGGGTAAGACTGAGCTTCTTCAAGTTTTTATCCTACTTCTCTCCCTTTTCTCCCCTTTTGCGATTCAAGACGATGCAGTTATTGTTAAGTATTGACGACGAGGGTTCCAGTTGATCCGATCAACGGAACAGCCTGCTCGTGAAATTAACGTGCAAGTGGTTGAGCACTCCACAGACACGTGTATCTCGAGCAGATTCAGCGTGACACAGAGTGTGACAAGGCTGACCCCTTTGAAATACAGGTACAACAGAAACAGGAAGAAAGAGTGAGAGAAAGCTGTGGTGAAAGAATACAGCAGGGTTCGCCACCACCCTCTGCCGGAGCCTCGTTGAGCTTTAGGTGTTTTCGCTCAATAAACACTCACAACACCCGGTATGGGAATCGAAACCGCGATCCTACGACCGCGAGTCCGCTGCCTTAACCACTGGGCCATTGCGCCTCCAAGGTATCTATCTAAACAAGTGTTTGTCCATCCTTGTAAAGCTTCCTATCGTTATTCTTTACAAGGGCGGACGGCAGGCTGTCAGAATAGCTAGAACGTCGGGAAAATGCTTTGTGCTATGTCTTCCAGCTCTTTGCGTTCTGAGTCCACCAGGGGTCCGTACTGGGCCCATTACTGTTCTTTATCTATATAAATGATATGTGCTAATTCTACTAATTTATTAAATTTTCTATATTTCGCTGATGACTCTACTATTTTTATTAGTCCCTAGGACCTACCCCTCCCTATTCAATACAGTTAATTCAGAACTGCACAAGATTTATCAATGGGTTATCGGTAATCAGCTTACCCTTAATATAACAAAAATGACCTGCTACATGCTTTTCTCCACAAAGCCCAAACAGCTTCTTCCAACTGTCCTCATTGCAGGTAAAATAATATCACAGGTAACATCAACAAAATTCCTCGGCATTCATATTGTTTCAAAACACATATAAGAAATTTATTAATACAAAATTCCCATACTCTTGGTATGTTAAATAGACTTTCTTACCTTCTTCCCGAAAATGTTAGAATCATTCTTTATTATTCTTTAATATACTAAAAATTCTCTTACTGTGTTGCTGCCTGGGGAAATTTCAAAGTTCACTTCCTCAACAATGCCGTTCATAAATCATGGAAGACTCTCAAAATAAACAATCCTCAATCAAAATTACTTTCATTTCACGACGTTTGGACGTTTTTGAACTTTCTGATTTTTCCTATTGCTGTTTTTCTTACTCGGTTTTCTCTTCTCGTGTTCCTTTCTGCTGAAGAGCGTAGACTCGAAACGTAAAAGACATTCTCACCTTCCCGAGCATTAAACTAATACACCTGTTTGTTGTTTATACACCTGTCTTCGTCTTTTGTTTTTTTGTTTTTTTGTAAATTCCAACTATACATATATATATATTCATATATATATATATATATATATATATATATATATATATATATATATATATATATATATATATACAACTCTGCCATTAAGTTCTACAAAATATTTCATCATCACCGCCATACTTATTTCTATGAAATTATCCGTCGCTATTCTCTTACTCGTAACTACCAAACAAGAGGTGTCACTGATTTGAATTTTCAAACGCCCTTTTGTCGAGTATTAATTTGTCAAAAAAGCTTTATTTATGACAGTATTAACACATGGAATAATATTTTACCACGAAAGCTGAAAATCATTTTTTCGCCACCAAATTTCAAAAGAATCATTAAAACTCACCTTCTGCTGACCCAAACACATTTATAAACTTTATTTTATAGACCTACACTATTTATGACTTTTGTGATATTCTATATTTCCAGACTTAAAGAGATTTACTTTTTTATAGGTTTTTGACCGCGTTGCTTTTTTATATAATTACTGACCTATTTATTTTATTTTTTTTTTACCTTTCTACCAACTTGCCCAAATCAGCCAAGCCGTCAAAAGACTTAATCCGATTTTTTATGCAATTTCTGAAAAAAATCTTTTTGCAATTTTTAATTATTATAATCGATAAAAAAATATTCGATGTAAATTAGATTAATAAAGTTATTTATTAAGGCGGCGAACCGGCAGAATCGTTAGCACGCCAAGCGAGACGCTTCTCGGTATTTCGTCTCTCTTTACGTTCTGAGTTCAAATTCCGCTGAGGTCGACTTTGCCTTTAATCCTTTTGGGGTGGATAAATTAAGTATTAGTTGCATACTGGAGTCGATCTAATCGACTGCCCCCCCTCCACTCCTCCAAATTTCGATCCTTGTGACTAGAAAAGAATAATTTATTTATTTCAATACCCGCCGAGGCCAATTTTGCCATTCATTCCTCCGGGGTCGATAGAAAATAAAAGTACCCGATACATACTACAGTCGATGGAATCGACAAGCCACTCAAATTAAAATTGCTGGTCGAGCGCCTAAATTTGATACAAATATTATTCTAGACAATACCTTGGCTTTAGCGTCACTATTGCATTCTGGAAATAAGAGGCGAGTGAAGATACGGGAGACAACGGCCTACGGTTAGTGTTGCTCTGTGTGTGTGTGTGTTTATATGCCCTCTACTTTAATTCAATAGATTTTATTAAATGAAGAAAACTGGTCTTCAGGCGACATCCTTCTATTTCGAGCAAATAGACCAACAATGAAATCATGTCGCTTAAAGACAGAAACATAACTGAGTGCAGCAGGTGTGTTGTGAGAATTGGTTTGAATTGGGATGACATAATCCTCAAAAGGATTATGAGTCGTTATTCCTTCTTGCAATGTGACACAATATTTTGAAACTTTTTCTGCATTTCATTCTTTTATTCCTTTTGTCGGAGATATCAGGAAGGCATTTTAATGAAGAAAATGAAAAGTGGTAGTTTTACATACATACATACATACATACATACATACATACATGCATACATACATACATACATACATACATACATACATGCATGCATATATACATACATACATATATACATACATACATACATACATACATACATATATACATACATACATACATACATACATACATACATACATACATACATACATACATACAAAAAATACCCTGTTGTTGATGTATAAATTCCAATGAAGGAGACTTGGATCTAGGTTAGAAGCCGGCTCTTTCTCTATTGGCAAGAAATCTTGAAATAAAACTGAATAGCATACATACAAACATTCATACATGCACACATACATACATACATACATACATAGATACACACATACATACACACACATATATACATGCATAGACACATTCATACATACACACATTCATACATAAATACGCACATACATTCATACACACACATACATACGTACATACATACACACATTCATACATACACACATTCATACATACATACATACACGCATACATACATAATATATGCACATACATGCATACATACATACAAAAAAACCCTGTTGATATTGTTGAAATTCCAATGAAGGAGCCTTGGATCTAGGTTAGAAACCAGATCTTTCTCTATTGGCAGGAAATCTTGAAATAAACTGAATAATTACATACATACATACATACATACATACATTCAAACTGTAGAACGAGGCGCCACTGCATAGTGCCAAGGATCCCAGCATCGCCATCAAAATACAGGTCCAGATACTGCAACAGCTTGGGCTTCAAGGGCCCACAGCTCTTTAATATCCTTCCAAAATGCCTGAGAGACCTGCATGGTGCGAATGTAAGAGTCTTTAAAACAAAACTGGATCTCTTCCTATTACGGGTTCCAGACGAGCCTACCTCACGGCAGGAAACACAGAGGAGGGCAGCAGCTTCAAACTCCCTCGTTGACCAAATGCCACATATTAGAGGAGGTTCCAAATAATGGTGTAGCTGAGTCAATGGTGGTGCTCCAGCATGACCGCAGCTTTGCAGCTAAAACATTTTAAAAAATATTTAATGCATACATTCATACATACATACATATTTACAATACCATTCGGAAAAAAGACTATCCTGGAACAAATATAGAGAATCCCCTTGTTAGTGAATACGTAAACAAATACCAGCACAAGGAATACTGGTGGAATATTCCCATCAAAACATTTTTCATGTATAAGCATAATAGGTCGGATATCGTTATTTGGGACAGGCAAGAAAAGTA